>NC_060280.1:26824305-26993305 GCF_021613505.1 Equus quagga
CCTTTTAGAGAGTTGGTTCTCTAATGGAGACAGATAGGGGAATGTCATTTTCTTTGGATTACGTCACCAATCGTTGAGAAATCATAAATGAAACATTTGGCTGAGATAACACATTTTTCTCGCCAGGTTTTGATCAGGGAGGTAGTGTAGTGCACAGGCAAGACTTGATGTCTTTTTTAAAAAAATTTTTTTGTTGTTTTTTGGTTTAGTTTTTTTGACATTTGATGATTCTTATTGAAAGTTGAAGCCTTTCTGACTTAAGGGATTATTCAGTAGTTTTCTTGCAGTTGCAGAAGTTTTATTTTTGAATATATGTTCGTTGTGAAAAATTGGGAAAATATAGATAATGTTGAACAACAATTAAAAAAACAAACCCTAAACTACTCTTCAGAAATACACTGGGAAAATTTAAACCCGTTTAATAGAAACATTATATTATTTTAAATGTCCTCTATAACTAATTAGGTTTTCAAACAAATTTGACATTATTTGTGTTAAATTAGATACGGAAAGTTCATTTCATTACCAAGGGAAATAGTGGGTTAGATATTTGTTAAGAATGTCATGTACCAGATACTTCATTAGGCACTGGATATGTAGTGGGAGTTGCGATAAGGTCGGCAGTTAACACAGTTTTTCAGTGAGTTTTTGAATGATCTTGTAATGTACTGGAAAAAGAGACTACATTAAGCATCCATTGGAAGGTTTTATGTTTTCACAGAAATGTGAACTACATGAAGGAGGTAGATAGGTCCTTGTCGGGTACCAATTCCTAAATTTATGTATTCAATTTGATTTTTATAACCCCTTTTGTTGTGTTGCTCACTCTTGATAATGATTCTCGTTCCACCTGTGATTCTTTTTGATTATACTCTGTGAGAGAATGATTTTGAGGTATTGGACTTGGTTAGCATGGGTAAGGTATCTATTTTGTGTACTTATTTCTTATCTATAAAATTAAGATGGGAGAGATACGGGTTAGATATGTGTTTTTTCAACCTTTTTTTTTTTTTATCAGTCTTACCTTCTGTAAGGAGCCTTTGTAGACCATTTTTCTCTTAATCATCTTCTCACCTTGTGAGATTTTGATACCACAAATATACTATGTATCTTTTTATGTACTCTTAACTTTTGGAGGGCCATGAACCATTGTGTATCTGTGATTTTTTAACCACTCAAGAACCAATTTTCACTCCCTTTGAAAATGTACGTTTTTTTGTGGTTTTTTTTTAATAGCATACTTCGTGTTCAGAATTAAATCTGACACAGTGCTTGTATAGGCTATCCTTGATAAAATAGGCTGGACTTTTGAAATATATTTGATGTTATTCCATAGGTAGCAGCTTTTTGAGTTGTTTGGAGACTTGTATGAATATATTTATGCTCATGTTCAACGATTTGAAAATGAAAGTTCTCATCTTTATCTGATGTGCCTACTAGTTTACATGCTGAATTTGAATTGTCCTGAATTTTTTTTTTATCCCTAATACTGATCCAGTGCCTGGCATAGAGTCGGTGCTCACTAAATATTTGTCAGATGAATTAAAGAATGAATAATTGGGGCCCTGAGAGGAAGGATTCCCTATAAGTCATATGGGAGTTGCAGGGTGGCAAGTTTTGTTCTACCCTTGGGTGAACTTATCATTCTCTTACTACCCTTGAGGGAACCAGATCTAAGTAAGACTTTCTTTGATGTTCCTATTTTCTTGAGAAGCAGTCGACTTTGGTTTTGTGGACAGGGATAATCTTCTGATTTGGAAATAAGTCACATGACAAATCTGGCAATAGAATAAGGTTACACAAAAGATTTGGAGCATCATTATAAAGTTAGTTACACATTATTCAGTATGGTATTGTTTTTTGTTCTGGTGGTGATTAAGTCACAGTTCACGTTTAGGATTCCTGCTACAATTATTGTCGCCAGATCCTTAAGTCATTCTTTAGAGTCATTGCCAGCTCATTTTCTTAGTAAATAATTATTCCTGACAGGGATGAGGTTATGATTAAGCGAGTACTGTATGAAAGTGCCTGAATTTCTGAGTGGAGTAGGATTGTTTTGACAGAGAAATTACAGGCAATATGCCAAGACTTGTGAGCAAGAGTTTAGAGAAGCTGAAAATCCTTGGGATATTGATGAGATGGCACTGGACAATAAATCAGTGGTTCTTCCATGCTACAGGGTTAAGGGGACAATTAAGGAGCTATTTGTATGCATAAGCATCTTTTTTTTTAAGCTGATTTTTTGGAATTGAAATTTAATTGACATCTATTAGTTTCACGTGTACAACATAATGGTTCAGTATTTGTATATATTGCAAATGGTCACCACAATAAGTCTGGTTAATATCTGTCACCATATATAGTTACAATTTTTTTTCTTGTGATGATAACTTTTAAGATTTACTTTCTTAGTGTAATACAGTGTTATTACCTGTAGTCACCGTGCTGTACGTTACATCCCAGGACTTATTTTATAACTGACAGTTTGCACCTTTTGATCCTCTTCACCCATTTCACCCCCCCCCCCCCCCCCCCACCTCTGGCAAGCACCTGTCTATTCTCTGTATCTGTAAGTTGTTTTTTTTTATTTTTAAAGATTCCTCGTATTGTATAAGTGAGGTTATGACAGTCTTTGTCTTTCTCTGTCTGACTTATTTCGTTTAGCATAATGCCCTCAGAGTCCTTCTGTGTTGTACCAAATGGCAAGATTTCATTCTTTTTTATGGCTGAATAGGATTCCATTGTATATACAGTCTGCCTTCCATATCCATGGATGCAAAACCCTCAGATATGCAGGACTGACTGTATTTGTTGTACTGTGCGTTTTACGTGAGGGACTTGAGCGTCCGTGGATTTTGGTATCTGCCTGGGCTCCTGAAACCAATCCCCCACAGATACCAAGGGATGATTATATATACTGTATCTTCTTTATCCATTCATCCATCAATGGATACTTAGGTTGTTTCCATATCTTGATTATTGTAAATAATGCTACAGTGAATGTGGGGATGCATGTATTTTTTTGAGTTATTGTTTTTGTTTTCTTTGGATAAATACCCAGAAGTGGATTTGCTGGATCATATGGTAGTTCTATTTTTAATTTTTTGAGGAACTTCCATATTGTTTTCCACAGTGGCTGCATCATACATTCCCAGGGGATCCCTTTTCTCCACATCCTCATCAACACTTAATATTTCTTGTTTTTTTGCTGATAGCCGTGCCAAGAGGTATGAGGTGATATCTCATTGTGGTTTTGATTTGCATTTCCCTGATTAATGATGAGCATCTTTTCAAGTATCTGTTGGCTATCTGTATGTCTTCTTTGGAAAAATGTCTATTCAGATCCTCTGCCCATTTTTTAATTGGATTGTTTGTTTTTTTGCTGTTGAGTTGTCTGAGTTCTTTATATATTTTGGATATTAACCCCTTATCAGATATATGATTTGCAGATATTTTTTTCCATTCAGTAGGTTGCCTTTTCGTTTTGTTGATAGTTTCCTTTGCTGTGAAGCAGCTTTTTTTTTTAAAGATTGGCACCTGAGCTAACACCTGTTGCCCATCTTTTTTTTTTCCTCTCTAAAGCCCCCCAGTATGTAGTTCTGTACTGTAGTTGTGGTCCTTCTGATTGTGCTATGTGGGACACTGCCTCAGCGTGGCTTGATGAGCAGTGCCCTGTCCATGTCCTGGATCCAAACTGGCAAAACCCTGGTCTGCTGAAGCAGAGCCCGTGAACTTAACCACTCAGCCACAGGGCTGGCCCCATGCAGAAGCTTATTAATTGACGTAGTCTGCTTGTGTATTTTTGCTTTTACTGCCTTTGCTTTTGGTGTCAAATCGAAAAAATCATCGTCAAGACCAATGTTAAGGAGTTTACGCCTATGTTTTCTTCTAGGAGTTTTATGGTTTCAGGTCTTACGTTCAAGTCTTCAATTCATTTTGAGTTAATTTTTGTGTATGGTGTAAGATAGCGGTTTCATTTGCATGTGGCTGTCCAGTTTTCCCAACACCATTTATTGAAGAGACTGTCCTTTCCTCATTATATATCCTTGGCTCCTTTGTTGTAATTTAATTGACAGTTAATTGTCCTTAATTTTAATTTAAAAAATTGTTTTGAAATCATAGAGTTGATAAACTTTTGTTGGTAAGAATCGGAGGAAATGTGTGGTATAAACAGTGTAAGTTGGGACTTACTTCCCTCCTGTGGGTTTGAGGTAGTTCACGCATAGTATCTTGTTTTCTGCCATTTATGGGGCTGGAAGATCCTTTGTGGTTAAATTTTAACTCACAAAGACTATCTTCAAGTACATTTCTGTTTTTTTCTTTAAAGAAAATTGACTGTGCTTGAGTAAATAGTACTCCATTTTGGTGGCATAGCTCTTACTTAGCACAATTAAAGAAAAGATTTAGTGAATGCATGAATTAATGAATTGAGAGTGTCACGTTACTTGCTTGGATTTTTAAATGACATTCGCAGTATGTTTTCAAGCTGTTTAAATTCTTAACTTTTTTCTTTATTTTTTTCATTGAGATAATAATCCAAATACTGACGTTATAACATTTAATATTCCTAGTTGGTGATACTGTCATATATTCCAAGATACTGTCTTTACTCTGTTATCTTTTGGACTTCTTCCCTGCCATGATCCCTTGTTAGGACTTCAAGTGTTTTATAAACAGTTTGCTGGCCAGTGATTCTTTATATTTTTATCTGATCAGAAGAGATTAATGATATGTTCATTAGGTGTTTTGCTGATATTTAGCTCCTAAAGGAGTGCAGAAACTTTGTGGACATATCTGAACAAAAGAGAAATAATAGCAGTAATGCAATGTAGGTATCATTGTGAGGAGACCTGTGGATTTTAGAGGGGAATCCTAGGATTTTTCTCTTAAATGTTGGGTCCTCGTGAGGAGGATGGTTTGTTCAACTCTCCATCATCTCTGATAAGGAAACCGTTCAAGTCAAGAAAAGTTATTCATAGGTTATCGTCCTCTTTTTAATATCACTTAGCTGAGCCCTTGAGTGGTCCTATAAGCTGATTGAGTATGACAGCTTTAAAGCTCCTCACGTGTGATCACACACACATTACTATCCATACCAGGTCCATCGTTCAAAACAAAAGCTGCTGTAGCGATTTTTATAGGTAATTTTCTCTTACCAAGACCCTTTTAGGTTCAGTCAAGTGTCTTTATTTGTTGATTGCCTTATTTTTAGTGAGAGTTTGAGGGAATGAGTTTTTCTTTCAATAATTAAACATGAAACGTAGGTTGAGGCTTTGAGCCTCACAAAGGGAATCTTCCCCAAGCTCAAGCACAATCACTTTGCTTTAATATTGGATATTATTCTATATTGAATTGGTATTTCAGGTCTGAAGTGTAATTATGTAAATAGGGAGACTTGTGGGGTCTGTTTACAGGCATCAAAACTAAATTAATAAAAGTTAAATTAGCCTATCACTTAGGATTTATAAATATTAATAACTGAAAGGATGCCAAATTTAGGTCAGACTACTTTGTTTTAAATTCCCTTGTACAGGAAATTGAGAGTTGTGTTAAAAGTACAGTCCACTCATTCTTTTGTCCTTTTAGGTTTTGGCACAAATACCAGTGGGAATAGTATTTTTGGAAATAAAGCAGGACCTGGGACTCTGGGAACTGGGCTTGGTGCAGGATTTGGAACAGGTAAGGAACTGTAACAAGATTATGGAAGTGATACAACTTGGCTTTCTAATTGGTGGAACTTAAGACCCCTGTTTGATCATATGCCTGGAAATAAGAGGCCTAGATTTTTGTTTTCACAAATGGATTTATGTTCAGTTACACTTTGCCCGGTTTTAAAACGTTGGCATATTTTCCCTAGAGGCTGTATGCTCCCTTTCTACAAAATGTTTGTCCTCTCATAGTGCTGTCTATCTGGGACTTTCAGTATTTAATGTGAGACTTGTCAATATGATGACATTATTAACTTTCAGTTCCCCTGTGTTACCTTTGTAACAGGGATTTGAGACCTTGAACTGTTTATCAAGTAAGCTTTATTACCCTAATAGTAAGGCAGAAGTAAGAGCACATGCTGAAATAATTAACAAATACTCTGAGGTTTTGCAAGGTCTGTGCCTGCTTTTCGATTCTTTCCACCTTGATATAGAGCTGAAATGTCAAACCTTTGTTTCTGTTCGTGCTGTTGATAATTATTTCTTAGTGCCTTTGAAGACATTGAGCCTTCTACCTGCCCAGCTGTTGTAAACTATTGGAAGGTCGTGGTGGTCATAAAATGCTTAAGTGCTTCAGCATGTACAGTTCAAGGTTGTTTAAGCATATAGTTTTGCCTGCTTTCCCAGTTCATCTGACTGTGGGTGTGGTCATTTAATGTAAACCATTTATTTCCATGGTCTTTGCTTTCACTGTCCAGTTATCTTTTGTCTTTGCTTCTATGCTCTGATCATTTATCTGTCATCTTCTTTTTAATAGAACCTCATTTTGTACTCTATGAACTATTTCATTTTCTTTTTGAAATAAAAGATGTAAGTGCTTGTAAAAAATTCGACAATATGGAAATATCATGAAAAGTCCACATCTTTCAGCTGTAGAAGTAGCAGCTATTGAAAGTTTGGCATTTATCTTGTCAGATCCCTTTACATACATTTTTCAGATGTGCTTATATACGTATATATACACACACGTACACTTATACATTTGTACATATATGTGTTTTATATAAGGATTTTTTGTTACATTCTTTTTTGGTTCAGATTTTTGTTTTTCCTTTTTCTCCCCAAAGCCCCCCGGTACATAGTTGTATATTTTTAGTTGTGGGTCCCTCTAGTTGTGGCATGTGGGACGCCGCCTCGCCATGGCTTCATGAGCAGTGCCACGTCCACACCCAGGATCCAAACTGGCGAAACCCTGGGCCACCGAAGTGGGGTGCGCGAACTTAACCACTCAGCCACGGGGCCAGCCCCTTTGTTAATATTCTTAAATGGAAACCGTATCCTACATGGATTTTCTTTTAAACCAAAGGCTGAGATACATTAGTTGGATGTAATATTAATGTGGTGGGCTGCAGTCAGCATTTTAAAAAAATGAACTAGAATAAAAAAAATCATTGTGTATAGCCAGGTCAAGTATAATTTTATTTAGTTTTTTAGTTTTATATATGTGTGCTATGGGTCTCAGTGTGTATTTCATATTGTACACTGCAGTGAAAAATGCCTTACATAGCCTTCTGTGTTTCATTTTTTTATTTCCCATGACATATGGGCATATATTTTTTCTTTTGGTCAGTATATATAGATCTAACTCATTCTTTAAAGAGAATTGTTTAGTATTCCATACACTGTGTATATATGTGCATACATAAACATAACACATAAATACATTGGCACACCATAATTTATTTTACTTTCCCCCTATTGAGGGACATTTGATGTTAGCACTACAGTAATGAAGACCTCTGTTACATCATTTTGTGTGTGTATTAATTCAGGATTGATTCTTAGAATTGAAATTGTGTCAGAAGATACACATATTTTGAACTTTGAACATTCTTGCTAATTTTCTTTCCAAGAGGAAAACCAGTTTGCATTTTTGCTCATATTGTATAAAAGTGTGTTCATTTTCACATACCCTTTACATATTGTTGGGCTTTTTCATCTTTGCATGCTTGATAAGTGGAGATTGGTATAATCTGATTTGCCCTTCGCTGACTACTGGTGAAGGATATCCTTATGTATGTTTACTGGCTGTTTGAATCTTTTGGTTCTCTATGTTTACTATTCAATCCTTGTTTCTTAATTTATCTTTGAGAATGGTTTATGTGTTGTGGATACTAACTCTCTATGGTGGATTTCATTTGAGCTTTTTAACTTATCCAAATTCTACCATATGTATTTTACAGGAAATAAAAACTAAAAAGCTTTAGGTTTTTTTTTTAACAGTATGATCCCTAAACTTAAGGAGAATACATCATCTGACATCAGTGTTCTCTTCTAATCCTTGAGGAAAAATTAGCTTTGATGTGGGCAAATTAAGGGCTTTTGCAAGGGTGGTTTTGACTCTAGACAGTTTTTGAACCATGAACCTAAGGCCTAGGTAAGATGCTACTCTAAGGTTTGTTACAGATATTTCCACCAAGTCTTTATGTTTATCATTTAATTTTGTTTATGGTATCTTCATGTACAAGTTCTATTTTTATGTTGTCAAAGTTGTCATCCTCTCCCCTTTGGCTTCCACGTCTTGCAGGTTGTGATTAGCAGTGCCTTCACCTGTAGTCCAAGATTATAAAATGTTTTATAACTTTTTTCTAATGCTGTTGTCTTCTATTCCACAATAATGTAATATTTCAGCCTCTTTATTTGAATATATTCAGTTTTCCTTAAATAGTTCTACCTCACAGACAATGAATTTTGTTTTTAGTGCTGTTATATATTCCTCATTCATGCCTTGTCCACATAAACTAAAAACCAAATACAATGAATAAAGCTTTTACACCCCTGACTTTAGCAGCAGTAGATCATGTAGGGAAACAAGAATTGTGAGAATCACTGAACACACACTGTTGGAATTCTTTGATGATCACATCTGCTAAAGCAGACTTTCTGGCTTTGAGAGGAATGTGTCTAGAGACTATTGTAGATAAACACCCACATTTATGAACTCTGCGTCTCATGGTATCACAAGCAGAATAGCACTGTAGCTTTGGGCTGTGTTTTGGGGGGACATTAGCTAAGTGGGTATTCCTGTGCAACTTCTTGTTTTGAGTGATGGATATTCAAACTCATACCTCAACAGAAGTAAATTTTCCTCTAACATAGGCCTTTGGGTACTTCATGAATAATTGACTATAAAAATATTAAATGTAAATATATAAAAGATTTTTGTACACTTAGATTTAAGCAACCAATCTTAGCATAAAATGTTTTAGAGTCATGCACTGCATAACAAGGTCTGTCAACAATGGACTGCATATACAGCAGCGGTTCTATAAGATTACTGCCATATAGTCTAGGTGTGTAGTAGGCTATACCATCTAGCTTTGTGTAAGTACTCTGTAATGTTCACACAACAACAAAATCACCTAAAGATGCATTTCTAAGAACGTATCCCTGTTGTTAAGCAACTCATGACTGTATATTCTCCTTTGGTATGTGATTTTTTCCCCCAGTGTGCTAAGGAACACTCATTGAATCATGGGTGTATCAGTTTCTTGTTTCACAGTGATATCATTAACTGTCATTAGCACTATCAGTAGTACTCCATTTTCTTGGTAGTTACTTAGTGATAATATTAAGAAGTTTTAGGGGCTGGCCCAGTGGTGCAGTGGTTAAGTTTGCATCTAGTAAAGTTTATTGTTACACTGAGACATACATAGAAAAATCTACCCAAAGCTAATAGAGACCATAAATAAAATTAAACTCTAACATTTATTAGAAGATTTCAGAAGAAATAGAATCATTTTCACTTTTTCCTTGAGCATCCTTGGAGTTTCCAGGGACGGGACACTATTGCCATGGTACCCCCCCATATATCTTCCTAATGATTCTTACAACTAATCATAAATATAGGACATTTCACAAATTAATCTTATCATACATCAGAATATCCTTCAACTTGTGAACTATTAGTAAGTCCTTTCATTAAGCATAAAAAGCCATTTCTGCGTAATATAAAACAGATTTGGATAAAATACATCTTTTCCATTGACAAATTGCAACAGTATGTAATTTACAACACTAAATTTTATGACAATCCCTTTCCAGGTCACCTGAACCTCCCAGTGCCTTTTTTATTCTTTTGCGGGTTATTGCAGTAAAGTGGTTTTTAGACTCTTTCATGGTTCTTCATCCAGGGCTGCTCCAAAGGTGAGGGAAATACAAACCCATTCAGAACAGAAATTTTTATCCATTTAATATATTCAAGTTTCATCTAAGTTTGTTTTGGGTTTTTTTTGGTGAGAAAGATTGGCCCAGAGCTAGCATCTGTTGCCAGTCTTCCTCTTTTTGCTGGAAGGAGACTGTTGCTAAGCTAACATCTCTGCCAGTCGTCCTCTATTTTGTATGTGGGACACCACCACAGCATGGCCTGATGAGTGGTGTGTAGGTCCATGCCTGGGATCCAACCCACGGACCCCAGGCTGCCAAAGTCGGGGGCACAAACTTAACCATTATGCCACCAGGCCAGCCCCAAGTTTCATCTAAATTTTGTTTGGGGATAAGGAGGTGTTTGCTACCAAGAAAAAGAGAGAATCTTGAAATTTGTGCTGTAAACTACATCCTTTGAGGGAGTAATATAATTTTAGTTTTTCTTGTAATTTTCACCAATCTTATTCCCTGTTCCAAAGCTAGACTTTTTAAGGTGAAATAATCCCATTGCTACGTGGTTGTCTTGTTACTAATAAGGTTGGGCTGTTAGGGAGTATTAAGTCCATTCAGTAAGCACCCTCACTAATTTATATTGTATGGATTCTTTGAGTATAAATTTCCTATCCTTTTTTTGGTTGCAATCTCAAAGCAGTTCCCATTCGATATTTTGTTCTTTTTTTTGAAGAAGAAGAAGATTAGCCCTGAGCTAACTACTGCCAGTCCTCCTCTTTTTCGCTGAGGAAGCCTGGCCTTGAGCTAACATCCGTGCTCATCTTCCTCTACTTTATATGTGGGACGCCTACCACAGCCTGGCATGCCAGGCAGTGCCATGTCCGCACCCAGGATCCAAACCAGTGAACCCCAGGCTGCCGAGAAGCAGAATGTGCGAACTTAACTGCTGCGCTACTGGGACAGCCCTTCGATATTTTATTCTTGCTGGGGAAGATTCACCCTGAGCTAACAACTGTACCAGCCTTCTTCTGCTTTATATGTGGGTCACCACCACAGCATGGCTGATGAGTAGTGTAGGTCCGTGCCTGGGCTCCAAACTCGAGCTGCCGAAGCAGAGGGTGCTGAACTTAACCACTACGCCACAGGGCCAGCCCATCCATCATTTTGGCCTCTGAGTCTTATGTTTTTGAATTGATTTTCCTGATAAACCATATCTCTGTCAAGATGCATTGATAGGTTAAAAGGAACTTGAGATCTTCCAAATTGCCAGTAACTTTTTGAGGAGGAAGAGGGAATGGAAGTGTTTAAAAAAATTTATTCCAATAATTCTAAATAACAAACTTATTGTAAATAACTAAATTCTCCCCCATTTTACACTTTAAAAATCACTGCTGACAACAGCGTCCATAAGCAAGATTCATTAGGCTTTAGAACTTTACAAGTTTCTACAATGGATTTCCCCCTGTTGAAAGTAAGTTCTTATTCCATCCAGTCTGATTCATGCTGAAACTAGAATCTGTTTAGTAACCTCATCACAGGGCATTGAGCTTTTTATTTAAAAAAAAAATTTGTCTTTGTCTAAAGTAGTTTTCACAAGATGGTATACTTGAAAGTCTTCACTTTTTGCTATTCAAAGAAGATAGATTTGGTTTTCTGTAGTTCGGCCTATTTGTTAGTCAAAATGATGACATTGTAATTGATTCAGCTGAGTATTTTGATTTGCAAATATTGAAATTTAAGGAGAATTCACAATTTTTTAATTCTTTCAAAATCTGTTTTAGTATACATTCACGGTTAAGAGCCCTGCTTGTATTATCAGAGGCACTGAGGATTGAACCCCACTTTCACCATTTACTACATTTGTGACATTGAGCTAGTTACTAAACCCTCCTTTTTCTCATCTGTAAAATGGGGATGATAGTTCCTCCTTCAGGCTTGTGAAGATTAAATGAGATGGTGCTAGCTAATATTTAGCAAGTGTTAGTATCTACCAGAACTCTTCTTAATGCTTAACGTGTGTTTATTCATTTCAATCTTAGGATAAATATTAAGCTGTGTATTATTATCTCATGTTATAGTTGAGAAAACTAAAGCACAGAGAGGTTAAGTATTTTGCCTTGATGTGTATAATGTACTCAGCACAGTGTCTGGCATATAGTTAGCTCTTACTGTGCATTTATGTATTAGTTCTTTTATTGAAATGAATAGTCATTATGAAGTTTCCAAATGTATTATATTTTTAAGTAACTGACCTCTGGCATAACATTCAAAGGATCTTCTGTGGCGCTTTTTCTTTCCTCTTGTCTCCATAGCTCTTGGTGCTGGACAGGCATCTTTGTTTGGGAACAACCAGCCTAAGATCGGAGGGCCTCTTGGTACAGGAGCCTTTGGGGCCCCTGGATTTAATACTACGACAGCCACTTTGGGCTTTGGAGCCCCCCTGGCCCCAGTAGGTAAGTGTCAGTCACTTTAGAAGGCTTTACTCAGTTTATTTCTTGCTAATACTTGCTGACCTGATTTTCTACCCTACCCTACCCTGTCCCACCCCTACCACAGCAGTACATACACACACGTCATTAAACAATCATGTAGTGCGGAAGGGCTTATAATAGATCCAGGCCTGCCCTGCTTCCTCACTGTCAGGCCTACTCCCCAAAAGAAGCCACTTTTTTTTTTTTTTTTTTATTAATGTTATGATAGATTACAACCTTGTGAGATTTCAGTTGTACGTTTTTGTTAGTCATGTTGTGGGTACACCACTTCCCCCTTTATGCCCTCCCCCCACCCCCCCCTTTTCCCTGGTAACCACCGATCAGATCTCCTTATCAATATACTAACTTCCACCTATGAGTGGAGTCATATAGAGTTCGTCTTTCTCTGACTGGCTTATTTCGCTGAACATAATACCCTCGAGGTCCATCCACGTTGCTGTGAATGGGCCAATTTTGTCTTTTTTTATGGCTGAGTAGTATTCCATTGTGTATATATACCACATCTTCTTTATCCAGTCATCAGTTTCTTGGCATGTAGGTTGGTTCCACGTCTTGGCTATTGTAAATAATGCTGCGATGAACATAGGGGTGCAACGGACTCTTGAGATTTCTGATTAAAAGAAGCCACTTTTGTTATGGCTTTTAATTCATCTGGTATTCAATTAAGTTCATGTCCCTAAATGATGTGCTTATATTGCTGTGTTTTGCTTTATTAAATCTAAGTAAATTTAACTTGTTAGTGGTAGTTGAAAATTTAGCTCACTTATCACCTCTATGTTTATTCACCTTTCCCAGTATAGCTGTCTTTACTAAATTCCCTAAGTGTAGTTTCACCTATTGAACTGTTTTTCATACTTCATTCATTTGAATACCCCTTCCTAGTTTTTGCAATATTTACCTGCCACCTTTATTATTATTTCTAAATTAGAATTAACTTTTTAATTTAAATATCTTTTTTAAAGAAAAATATGTTCTACCAGAAATAAAAAACTGGTATCGCCTGGCATAAATGGAGTAACTGAGATGGACAGCTAGAGAGATATTGAGAGAGAAAGAAAGAAGTTAGTTACTGTACTGTTAAATTCATCTCCTGTGCTATCATGATCCATGTACCACACTTTGAAAAGCCTTTGCAAATTTAAGCTTTGTCCTTACATACTTTTTCTTAGTCTGTTAACTAGGAGACAGTATTTCTTGAGTCCCCTTGCTCAAGTAAGGATATCAGTGCCCTTCCGTAATTACCCTTCTCTTTCCCTCATTTCGTTGCTGTCTTTATATTAAACTGATAAAGTTGACGATATGTTGTATCCTATAATTATTTAGTCTTCTTTTCTTTGGTTAAAGAATAATTTAAAAGACGCAAATGAGCACAGTATTTTATTCTATGAAAACATTGCTGCCCAACGAAGTATACCTTTCTCATATAGCTTTTTCTTCCCGAATTTCTAATTCTCTTTTTCCCTTGCATTACCAACTCTTAACACCTTCTTAAACTAGTCCAAATTCTTAAGGATGGTATCAGAATTCGTTTACCCAGATACCTCATTCTTTTGCCCCTCTGTCCTCCTGCAGCAGTATGAACTCTGATTATTCCCTAGGCCTTGAGCATTGCTCTAGGATATTCCCTTCAAGTCTACTCAGTGAAAACTGTTGTGTCCTGGATTTAGGGTTTTCCTCTTTATTTATTTCCTGAGTGTTCTGGAATATATCTCCTAGTAAAGTATATATGAAAGGTGAACTTTGACTACTTACAGATTTGAAAATACCTTCATTTGTTCCTCACACTTTAATGTCATGGAATTCTGGTGTGAAAATAATTGGCCCTCAGAACTTTGACAGTACTCCTTGCACTAACCATTACTGATGAGGGGACTGATGCCTTTCTGATTCTTGAGACTTGTTCCCCCACTCCCACAAGCATTTAGGATTGTCCATTTGTCTTAACATTTCGGTGATTTGCTTAGACCTTTTCTATCTTAACACGTGATTTTTCAGCTGTTTCTACTTTCTAGGAGATTTTTGACTGTCTTCTAAATCATCTATTTGGATTTTTGTTAAGTTACAAGAATTCTTTCTCATTCTCTGAAGCTTTTTTCAAGCACCCAGTTCTTTTTTTAAAAATTTTTTTTTAAGATTTTATTTTTTTCCTTTATCTCTCCAAAGCCTCCAGGTATATAGTTGTGTATTTTTAGTTGTGGGTCCTTCTAGTTGTGGCATGTGGGATGCGGCCTCAGCATGGCTTGATGAGTGGTGCCATGTCCGCGCCCAAGATCCGAACCAGTGAAACCCTGGGTCGCCGAAGTGGAGCGTGGAAACTTAACCACTTGGCCACGGGGCCAGCCCCCCAAGCACCCAGTTCTTAGATGCAGTTCTTTTCTTGAGACTTTGAATTTGTTAAGTGGCATTAACATTTTTTTAGGGTTCTTCTGTTCCTTAAATTTTCTGGATTATTTTTGTTTTGATCCTACTATTTAATGCTTAGTGATCCTTTCCATTGATGTTTAAGAATAAAAAGAAGCTGACTGAAAACTTTTGTTCATAGTAGAGCTCGTTTACCAGTAGGTTTCACTTTAAGGTAAGTAGTCCAGGAACCAGCTATTATCCAGGAGTCCTCTAAATGTTAGAATGCCACATTCTTATCTCCGGGATGATACAAGCACTCGAACTAGTTTCCCTTGTTCTTTCCGTATGTTAACTTGGTTTCTTCAGAGGTTCAGCTCTGATATTTTGGCTTATCTGTTGAGCATCCGGGATTAGAAGGATGACAGGGTGTCGTTGTTTTGTATATAAACTTTGCATTGATTCTTCTCTCCTTCTGCTTTCAGTCACACTGCATCAAACCTGGTATTCTTGAATCCCTGACCTTTCTGGGGTTCTCCAGGCAGATCTGCTCTGTTTGGGGTAGTGTATTCTAAGCTATGGTTTGCTCTATCCTGCTTTATCATTCCTCTGTTCACTTCTTCCCCCTAGAAATTTGTTTTATTTTCTCATCTGTTCATTTGCTACCTTCCCATTCTTTGTCATTGTGGGTTAGATAGACATATTTTAATTTGTTTAAATTATAGATTTTAAATAGGTCTTTGGAGGGAGTGGAGGTGAATTAGAATTCTAATTGATCTTTGTGTGAACATTAGAATCTGCCTTATTTAAAATGATATTTTCATTTTATTTCTTTTCCTTAGTTTTAATTGTTTTTCAATAGAAGGAGGTAGCATAAATATAACCTGCCATTTTTACTTAAATAGCTTTTTGAATGTTTTTTAATAATTCATCTTTTTCAAAAGCCAACTAAAAGTTCCAGACACAAGAATTTAAAATTACCTTTGTATACAGTAGTGTTGCTGCCCATTTAAAAGTAGTTGTACTGACTTTTAGAATGTATATCTTTGCATCGCAGGATCTTAGTTGGACAGGTGCTGTAGAGCTATGTGAATCCACCTTTATTGTGGGAGTCCCGTACTTGTCTTAAATTAAAACTTCAGTTATGATGGTTCCTTACTGGTCAGTCCAGTCCATTGTTTTGTTGGTTGTTTACAAACCAAAACCTGTCTCTATAGAAGTGCCACTCGATGGTTCTACTTTTACCTCCGAAGTCTAAGCAAAACCAGTCTGTTATAATTTCTTTGCAGTAACCCTGCTATCTTCCAGATAAAGTATTGTCAGTTTATTCTGTTCTGAGACTTGACCTTTTTTTTTTTCTTTTAAAGATTGGCAACAGTTGTTAGCTCAGGTGCCAGTCTTCTTTTTTTTGCGCAAATCCCCCCAGTACATAGTTACATATTTTTTAGTTGTGGGTCCTTCTAGTTGTGGCACGTGGGATGCTGCCTTAACATGGCCTAATGAGCGGTGCCATGTCCACACACAGGATCCAAACCCTGGGCCGCCGAAGCGGAGCACGCCAACTTAACCAGTCGGCCAGGGGGCCAGCCCCAAGACTTGATTTTTATACTCCTTTCTATCCCTTTAATCATTTGGTCATGAAGTCATTTTTCAGTATGTTTTCAAATTACTGTGACCAAAATGGAATATAATACCAATGGTAGCTTAACTAGTGCTTATACTTGCTTGTCTGCTTATCTTATTTTTGCTAACGTATCAGCTCTCTTTTCTGTGGTTTTAAGTAATGGAATTAACATTGAGAAGATTTCATAGGTAAACATACAAAAATAAAAACATCCTCTCACATTTTCCTAATGATGTCTGGATTTGTTAAAGGAGGTTTTTATTCTTTGGAGCAAGTCCAGGTTGGGTGACCTGTACTTGTTAAATGATGGAATCCAGCTGGTGCAGGTCAGTGTTTTTTTTAATGGATAATTGACTGTCAAGTAACAAACTAACTAGTGAATAGTTCTTTAAAAACATCTAGGTTTTCTTGAGTCTCCTTGAATAGTCCACAGAATAACAGTATGCTGTTATCATGTGGCACTGTGTACCAAAAGCTACTTTTCTATATTTTTTTGTTGCTCGTGGCCTTAAATTGGACTTAGGAACTTTCTGAATACAGATGATTTACCGTATACTCTTTAAATTGGCATCTCCTTTGGGTTTCACAATCCTGAGAAAATTTGCGCTCTCTCCTTACATATCAACATACAGTGTTTTAGTAGTTAATGAATACATCTGATTTTAAGAAAGTGTAATTTGACTAATGTGGATCTACTCCTTTTTCATTAATTTAGTTTTAGCTATCTGTCCTGGGTTTGTTTTTTGTTGCTGCTGCTATTGTATTTTTTCCCCCTTATTGTGAGTATTGAATTTTTTCAAAATGTTTTGTTTGAGGCACTCCTTTAATGTGGATTATCTTATTATATGTTGGCTTTAGCCTTATTTTAAATGTTTATAGAGGCAAAAAGTTTTGTCTTTAAAATAAGTTGTATGATTTGATTTTTTTAATCGGTGTTTTTGGAAATATTTTAATTTATCTTGCAGAGAGGTTTCGTCGTCAGTCAAGGTACAGGGCAGAGAATTGGGGGGGTTTTTTGTTTTCTTTTTACTATGTACAATTGTAGATCATTATTCTTTATCTTTTTCCTAAATTCTCTGTGACTGACAACACATTTGTTCTTAGACTTTGAAAGAAAATTAGACTAATTGGGGTGATCTTTCAGTTTTTATTTAAATGTAATATGAATATTAATAAACATAAAAGGACACCTCAGCAGCCATTTTAATTTTTTATATGCTGCCTTCTTCCTTTATATTCTTAGTATACTTAATATTTTTATTCTTCAATTTTTACTTATTAAATTAAATCAAAGATATTTTCTTATTTCTACAATGAAACACATTGTCACTGTTTTTAATAACTACTTAACCCACCATGTTTATGTATAATGATTTTTACAACTGTTAACTTAATGTTGGACATAGGTTGTTTCCAGATCTTGACTATTACAGATAATGGTCAGTGAACACTTAGAAAGATTTCTTTATTGTGTTTCTAGTTTAATTAAGTCTTTGGGTTAGATTTCCATGATTGAAATTATTAGGTTAAAAAATAGAAAAACAGTACTTGCTCTATGTACTGTCATATTGTTTCTTTTAGACAGATTAAACCAATTTGTGGGGCCAGCCTGTGGCCTAGTGGTTGAGTTTGGCACACTCTGCTTCAGCCGCTCAAGTTCATGGGTTCAGATCCCAGGCATAGACATACAGCACTCATCAGCCATGCTGTGGCAGTGACCCACATATAAAATAGAGGAAGATAGGCACAGATGTTAGTTCAGGGCTAATCTTCCTCAGCAAAAAAAAATAAATACAATTGTAATATTTCTAGAAGTCAAACACTGTAACTCTTTTTATACAACTGTACCATTGATAATGAGGTAGCTATCAAATATTTCTTCAAGGTTATTTTAATTCAAATTTTTTGGTTATTAGTGTCAGTGAGCACTTAAGTAAAATTTTATATATGTTGTCTCTTTTGTAATGCTTTTTCCTATCTTTGACCTGTTTATTTGATTGTTGATTTTCTTCAGTTTGCTCCCCTGCTCCCCACCAGTAATGCCTTTGAGTGAATCTGAACATTTTGAAGACCACATGTTCAAAAAGAGTCTTGCAATCTTTTGCTATAAATGCCCTGGATCCTTGGACTGACATCTTGCTTTTTCTTTTCTTTTTTTTAAAAAAGCTTTGACAGATCCAAATGCTTCTGCTGCCCAGCAGGCTGTTCTCCAACAGCACATCAATAGTCTAACGTACTCACCTTTTGGAGACTCTCCTCTCTTCCGGAATCCCATGTCAGACCCTAAGAAGAAAGAAGAAGTAAGTTTAAGGATGCTTCTGTAAAATTTGTTCTCGGAACAGGAGAAACTAAATGTGCAGAATGTAATTTCTTATGTATATAGCCTAAGCAAAGTTAGGTACAATAGGTTTTGGGTTTTCTTTTTCCTTTTTCTCCCCAAAGCCCCTGGGTACATAGTTGTATATTTTAGTTGTGGGTCCTTCTAGTTGTGGCATGTGGGACGCTGCCTCAGTGTGGTTTGATGAGCAGTGCCATGTCCGCGCCCAGGACTCAAACCAACGAAACACTGGGCCGCCTGCAGTGGAGTACGCGAACTTAACCACTTGGCCACGGGGCCGGCCCCTTTTTTTTTTTTTTTTTTTTTTCTCTTTGCAATAGATTTTTAAGACACATTATTCATGCTTTTCAATAGACCAGGGATAAATTATTTTTACTGTGTCTGGAAGGCAGCATGACAAACAGTAAAATGAGCACTGGACTGGAACTGAAGGCTGAGCTTTTCAGCAGCCCAGACATAAGGCAGATATTATTCTCATTTTCTACTTGACCAAACTAAGGCTCAGAGAAACTGATTTTCCTAAAGTCATAATGCTCTTAAGTAACAAATCAGAATGTTTTCTCCTGATTTCTGTGTAGTTTTGTCTTAATCTTTTATGCTCTAGTAGTTAAGAAATAATCTTTTATTCACTGTGGTGTGGTATTAAAAGTAGCGTTTGGTCTGTTTAACACTCCTTTTGCCACTTACAGTCTGTGGGACGTTGAGCATGTCTTTTTGCCTCTCTGAAAGTGTTTCCTCATCTTAAAATGGGAATAGTAATACTGTTCAGTGTTGAGAATTAAATGAGAGAATGCCTACCTATCTTACAGTAAGTTGCTCAGTATACAGAAATTATTATTCACTCATTTATGTCATCTCATTTATCCTTCAGCTGATTTCTTCTATTAACCCTGTAACTAGATATAATGAGAAGCAAAGTATGAATTTAAGGTTCTTTTTAAAGTGCTGTGTAAATGTAAGATGTATTTGGTGAAAATTGTGTGTTATTCTTGCACCATAATTTTAGGTGCCCAAATATGTGCCTACTAGTCACTGTGTTCAGCACTGAGGATACAAAATGAAAATAAGTAAGAACTTATTCTCTAAGAGCCTCCTATCTAGTGAGGAAGATCAAGTAAAGGAAACCAGACACTAAACATGTGATTCTCTTTATATAAAATGTCTGAAATAGGCCGATCCATAGAGACAAAATAGATTCATGCTTGCCAAGGGATAAGGGGAGGAATTGGGAGGCACAGACTTTCTTTTTGGAGTGAGGGAAATGTTCTGGAATTAGATAGTGGTGATTGTTGCACAACCTTGTAAATATACTAACACCCATGGAATTGTATGCATTAAAATGGTGAATTTTAAGGACAGCCCTGGTAGCCTGGTGGTTAAGTCCAGCACGCTCTGCTTCAGTGGGCCAGGTTCACTTCCCAGCCATAGACCTACACTGCTGTGTTAGTGGCCATGCTGTGCTGGCGGCCCACATACTAAAACATAGAGGAAGATTGGCATGGATGTTAGCTCAGGGCAAATCTTCCTCAGGGGGAACAAAAAACTGGATTTATTTTATGTTATGTGAATTTTATCTTAATAAAAAATATATAATACAGGGGAGAGCATAGATTCTTGGGTGAGTTTTATAAGGCTTTTCAGAAGAGGTAACATTTAACTCTTTTTGAGTATGTATGTAGGAGTTGGTGGATCTGGGTCAAGAGATTCCAAGCAAAGGCACAGAGTTGTGGAAGATCACAAAAAAGATCTGGGAAGGTTGATTGTTACTGAAGTATACAGTCTGCATTGTGAAGAGAAGAATAAATTATGACAGGTTTTATACATTAGATATTGTTCCAAATAAGTATATAATCCAATGTATACTATTTAGGAAAACAAATGTAACATCCTGAAGGTGCTTTGGAAACAGTGAAAAGGTGCCATCAAATCAACCTGAAGTCTTAATTAATTTAGTTGTGTGTCTCCTCCACTAACTTGTGATTTCCTCAAAAATCAGGGCAAGTAATTTATTTTATTCGCAGTACTTAGTATTTGACTCATGGTAATTCTTACTGTTTACTAAATGACGGATAAATACAAGCTAATATGTATTCGTTTTTTCAGAGTGGTTTGAATTGCATAGAAGTTGAATATTAATTTATGGCTTTGCTAGGTATTTCTTGAAGCATAATATTTGGGGTTTAATTAAAAAATAATTTGTTTTAGAACTTTTTGATACTATAGGGTCTTTTTAAATGTTTACATCGTCCTTGTTTTAGAAAGCAAAACTACTGTAGACTATATTATATTAATAATATGTTCTGTTAGTAACATTTTGATTCACAAAGCACTTCAAATGCAGTACGCCAATTATATTTTAAAACAAATCAGATGAACCAGTTGAAATGGAGGCTGGCAAGATGATTAAAACTCAATTATAGAGAAATAGTTCTATTAGCATTCACACATACATGCAAACTTGGATGTTGACATCCTTGTTTTCTGGGAGCTGAGACTTTAAGAGGTATCTAGCAGGTGAATGGCAGAGATAAGGTTTGAACTCTGGTCTTCTGATTTTTAAGGTGAAAACCATACAATTGAGTTAAACTAGAATTTTCCTTATCCTTTTGTTTTTCAGAGATTGAAACCGACAAATCCAGCAGCCCAGAAAGCTCTCACTACACCCACTCATTATAAACTGACACCTCGCCCTGCCACCAGAGTCCGACCAAAGGCTTTACAAACAACAGGTACAGCCAAGTCACATCTCTTTGATGGGCTGGATGACGATGAACCATCCTTAGCGAATGGAGCGTTCATGCCCAAGTGAGTTTATTTTTGTTAACATAAATTAAATGTAAAAATTAATAAAAACTAAGTATAAAATGATATACAGTTAGGACTGGCACGGTGGCGCAGTGGTTAAGTGCGCACATTCTGCTTCGGTGGCCTTGGGTTCGCCAGTTCGGATCCCACGTGCAGACATGGCACCACTTGGCAAGCCATGCTGTAGTAGGCATCCCACATATAAAGCAGAGGAAGATGGGCACGGATGTTAGCTCAGGGACAGTCTTCCTCAGCAAAAAAGAGGAGGATTGGTGGCAGTTAGCTAGGGCTAATCTTCCTCAAAAAAAGAAAAAGAGATATATAGTTATTTACTTAAGTGTACTGCAAATGTTATACAGTTTCTTTTTTTTTTTAATTTGAAAAATATAGAACATCGCAGAGAAGAATAAAAATAGATCTGATCACTCCTGGAGATAACCACAGTTAACATAAAAATATTTTGATTATTGTGTTCTGGTTTTACATATGCATGTTTTTTTATTTTGCATTTGAGAAGTTAGTGCTTATATAATTTTATTTTAAGCAGAAGATACTTTTTTCTTACAACTCAAATTGGCCAAACTGATTAAGATGAATCTTTTTTTTTTTAAAGATTGGCACCTGAGGTAACAACTGTTGCCAATCTCCTTTTTCTTTTTTTTTTCCCCTGCTTTTTCTCCCCCAAATCCCCCCAGTGCATAGTTGTATATTTTAGTTGTGGGTCCTTCTAGCTGTGGCATGTGGGACACTGCCTCAGCATGGCCTGATAAGCACTGCCATGTCTGCACCTAGGATCTGAACCAGTGAAACCCTGGGTCGCCGAAGAGGAGCGTGCAAACTTAACCATTCGGCCATGGGACCATTCAAGATGAATCTATTTTTTTTCAGTTCCAATGCATACAGATATTGAACCAATAATAAAATAATTACACAGGGAAAAAGTGCAGGAAAGTGTATGGAAGAGTTGTCGGTAAACATTGAAAATTACACTTAAATTATGCGTTAGAGCAAATATGCCTTCAAGTGTTGATAAATGCATAGAAAAAAAAACCAAGAAAAATACATATCAAACTGTTAGGAGTAGTTAACATCTGGAAATATAATTTCAGGGCATTTCATTTATGGGTTTATTTTTCTTAGATACATAGGTAGACACAGACACACATACACAGGCTTTTTCAACAGCAAGTACTTTTCGAATCAGAAAGAAAGTCTTTTTTTTTTTTTAAGCTTTAAAGGAAACGTAAGAATTTATGACTTGCAGTTCTTTGTGAATATTATGTTAAAAAATTACCACTCCTTTTTTTCCTTAAAAATATTGTGGGCTGCTGCTTCAGAAAAGGTGGGCAGTCCAAGTTTATACATTTCTTAGAGCATCATTGGATTATTTTGAAGGCAGGGACTATGTATAGGCATCCCCTAGTATTCTCGAGGGATTGGTTCGAGGACCCCAAAATCTGCGGATGCTCAAGTTCCTTAGTCAGCCCTCCGTCTCTGCAGTTGGTTGAATCCGCAGATGTGGAACCGCAGATATGTTGGGCCCACTGTGTTATTCATGTTTGTGTCCCCTGCATTTAGCAAATTATTTGGCATAGAAGAGATAAAATGGGCTTAGATTCACCAGTCCAGCCGTCAGATCAACAACTTTCAGGGCAATTTCACCCGGTCTGCTTAAAATTTGCGAGTATGATATACAAATAGAAAGGATTAGGGTGGGAAGATAGACATTTTACTATTAATACTGTATCCCCGTCTTGGCTTCCACTTCTGTGGTTTTGCTCTCAACAGTCTTACTGTATCAGAAGTATTCTATACAATTCATCTCTTCCTGTTCTTTGGCTCACTTTAATTGGCTTCCAGGGACCCCACACTTTTTTAGTTTTCTTCCTGCCTTACTGGTCACTCCTTCTGTCTTTTTTGTTCTACCTTCAAAAATTACACAGAATCTAATCAATTCTCCCCCGACCTCATCCCCACCACAAAGCCCCAGTACATAGTTGTATATTCTAGTTGTGTGTCCTTCTAGTTCTTCTGTGTGAGTGCTGCCACATCATGGCTACTGACAGACAAGTAGTGTGGTTCTGTGCCCAGAACCAAACCCAGGCTGCTGAAGCAGAGCACACCGAACTTTAACCACTAGGCCATCAGGGCTGGCTCAGAGTCTGACCAATTCTCACCACTTTCACTGCTGCTCTACTGATCCAAGCCACCATCATCCCTTGACTGAATTACTACTGACTGATCTTTCAGCTTTCACCCTTACCCCTTTGCATTCAATTCTGAAGGTAGCTACCACAGTGATCCTTTTGAAGCATATCAGATCATGTCACTCTTTTGTCCAAAACCCTGTGTTACTCAGAGTAAAAGCTAAATTCCCTACAATGACATATAAGGCCCTGTAAGATCTGACCTTCCCTTATGTCTGTGAACACATCTGCTCTCTCAGTTGTTTCCTCCACTCTAGTCTTACTGCCTCCCTGCTGCTGTTAGGACAGGAAAGGCATGCTGTTACCTTTGGATCTTTGCCCCAGTTCTCTTTACCTGAAATACTTCTCCCCCTAAATCTATATAGCTAACCCTCTCACTCTTTACTTACATGTCGCTTCAATGAAGACAACTCTGACCATCCTATTTAAAATTGCACCCATCTTTTCTCTTGTCAGCAGCCCCTGCATTCTTATCATCCTCCTCCTTCATTTTTATTTTCCATTCCTTCTAATATATCATTTGTTTATTTCTTCATGTTTGGTTTTTGTCTGTTTCTCTCCTACAGCGTAAGTTCTATATGGGTAGGTACCTTGGTCTTTTTCTGTCATTGAAAGTGCCTAGAACAGTTCCTGTGACATAGTAAGTGATCAGTAAATGCTGAGCATATGAGTGGATCTTAGAAAGCATAAAAGGAGCTAAATAACAATAGTGAATCCCACAACTTGACCCCTAGAGCCAGTCATGAGAGTGAGGGGCTTAGAGATGGATATCATCTAAGCCAAGGTACAGAGAGGATGGGTCTTTCCAGTTTCTGCTATCAACTTTCCACTGAGTTGTTAGTATCCAGAATTTAGGATTAACCGTACTTAACTATCTAAAGGAAATGGCATATGCCACTATTCACTTCCTGAGCTAAGCTTTGGGCCATCACTTTATGGCTCTGTAAATAGCTGCCATATAATACCAAAGATGGTAAAGGATTCGTGAGGGACTTTTTAACTATGGCCAGCACTAGAATAGTACTCGATTTGCTCCCAAAGACAAATTTGGTAGATTGGCAAGTGTGAGAACCTTACTAGTGCCATGTCTTTTTCCATTTGCTTTTCTTAGTAGTCAGAGGAAATTTACTATAGAGCAAGCCAATAATTTTCTTTATTCTGAATCAGAAAATTTGGAAATATTCTTTAATACTTCTGTTTATCCCTTCATTCAGCAAACATTTATCAGCTACTAAGTGCCAAGTGTGGTGGGCACTGAGAATGCTACTGTGAACAAGACACATTGCTGTGTCATTGAATTCACAATCTGTGGGGGAAGAGAGATGTTGACAGCGTAATCATAAGTGAGACAGGAGACAGAAAAGAGAAGTAAAGATTGCTACTCTAGGAGAGATTATCAGGAGGATGATGAGTGAAAGCTTCTCTGAGGATATGTCGTTTAAACTAAAGAGGGATGGGGAGAACTGCCAGAAGGAATATTTTGATATGTTTCTGATTTTTAAATACGCATTTTTTTCAAATGGATATAATTTTATTTTCCAGTGTTCTTTTCAATGTTTATTTCAAACATGACAACTGACTGGTTATTCTATCATATACAGTCATGCACCACATAATGATGTTTTGATCAACAACGGACCGTGGTCCCATAAAAGTAGTACTATGTGGTCTAGATATATAGTAGGCTATACCATCTAGGTTTGTGTAAGTACTCTCTATGATGTTTGCACAACAACGAAATTGCATAATGCATTTTACAGAACATGTCCCTGTGGTTAAGCAATAAATGAATGTATTTACCAAATTTGGTTTTGCTGCACTTTTCTGTTCATTTTACTTGTCTCACTTGATATTTCTGATCCTAATCCTTTTCACTTTTACCTAAGTGTTTTTATGTTTCATGTTTAGTTGCTTGTCTTCAAGTTACATGTATGCTCTTCATCTGAGACATTTAATTAGCCTCCCCCAATCCCAGTGTTTCAGTCCATTACAGTTATTATTTTGTGTGGCGATCAAATTGTCCCATGTTTGGCCAGCAGGAGCCCTTTCAATTTGTTCCTAAGTCCTTTTCACAGGCCCTGATAGTATTTGGTAACTTCATTGCTTGTAGAATACACTGTAAAATTTTGTCCCAGATTTTTGCCTTCTGTTTTCATGACTTAGCTTGGCCTGAGTATTCCTTTCTTACAGTTTCCTTATTCAGTTTGGGGATAGAGGTTATACTGATGTAATAAACAAATTGGGGAGTATTTTCTGGAAGAGTTTGTAGGAGAGGCTTTTTTCCCCCCTCTTTATCGTTAAATGTTGGGTACTGGTGAAGATATACAGGCCTGAAGTAGTATTTGTAGCAAAGTTTTGTTTTTGTTTTGTTTTGCTTTGCTTTTAATTATTGATTTAATGTTATAGGACTGGTGTCGGCTCCACGGCATAGTGGTTAAGTTTAGTGTGCTCTGGTTTGGCAACCTGGGTTCGTGGGTTTGGATCCTGGGTGCTGAGCTGGTGACCTGCATATGAAATAGAAGAAGATTGGCACAGATGTTAGCTCAGAGCTAATCCTCCTCAGCAAAAAAAAAGAAGAAGAAAAAAGTTACAGTACTATTCACCTTTTTTTAAAGTAACTTTTGGCAAGTAATGTTTTTATTGCACCAACATTGGTTTGTAACATTATATAAATTTTGGGTGTGCTTCGTTGTATCTCAGTTTCTGTGTAGATTACATCTTGTTCACCACCCAAAGACTAATTACAATCCATCACCATAAACATGTGCCTAATCACCCAACCCTTTCCCCGTTTTCCCTCCCCCCTTCCCCTCTAGTAACCGCTAATCCAATCTCTGTGTGTTTGTTTGTTCTTGTTATCATCTGCTGTGTATGAGTGGGATCACACGGTATTTGACTTTCTCTCTCTGACTTATTTCACTTAGCCTAATACCCTCAGGGTCAATCTGTGTTGTCACAAATGGCCAAATTTCATCACTTCTTATGGCTGAGTAGTATTCCATTGTGTATGTCTAGCACATGTTCTTCATCCATTTGTCCCTTGATGGGCACCTAGGTTGCTTCTGAGTCTTGGCTATTTTGAATAATGCTGCAGTGAACATAGGGGTTCATATATCTTTACGCATTTGTGTTTTCATGTTCTTTAGATAATACCCAGCAGTGGGATAGCTGGATCGTATGGTAGTTCTATTCTTAATTTTTTGAGGAATCTCCATACTGTTTTCCATAGTGGCTGCACCATTTTGCACTCCCAACCAGCAGTATATTAGAGTTCCTTTTCTCCACCACAATTCCAACACTTGTTATTTCCTGTCTTGTTCATTATAGCCATTCTGACTGGCGTGAGGTGATATCTCATTGTAGTTTTGATTTGCATTTCTGCAATAATCATGTTGAACATCTTTTCATCTGCTTGTTAGCCATCTGTATATTTTCTTTGGAGAAATGTCTGTTCAGATCTTTTGCCCATTTTTTAATTTTTGTATGTTTATTTTGTATCCTGCAACTTTACTGTATTTATTCTAAAAGTTTTTTGGTAGATTCTTTAGGGTTTTCTGTATATAAAATCATGTCATCTGCAAATAGTGACAATTTCACTTCTTCCTTTCCATTTTGGAACCCTTTTATTTCTTTTTCTTGCCTTATTGCTCTGGCTAGGACTTCCAATACTGTGTTAAATAAGAGTGGTGAAAGTGGGCATCCTTGTCTGGTTCCTGTTCTTAGAGGGATAGTTTCAGTTTTTCTCCATTGAGAATGATATTACCTGTGGATTTGTCATATATGGCCCTTATTATGTTGAGGTACTATCCTTCTATACTCATTTTATTCAGAGTTTTTATTGTAAATGGATGCCACATCTTGTCAAATGCTTTCTTTGCCTCTGTTGAGATGATCGGGTGAGTTTTATTCTTCATTTTGTTAATGTGTATCATATGGCTTGATTTACGAATGTTGAATGATCCCTGCATCCCTGGGATAAATCCCACTTGATCATGATGTATGATCTTTTTAATGTATTGTTGTATTCCATTTGCTAGTATTTTGTTGAGGATTTTTGCATGGATGTTCATCAGTGACATTGGCCTATAATTTTCTTGTTTTGTGTTGTCCTTGTCTGATTTTGGTATCAGGGTGATGTTGACTTCATAGAATGAGTTAGGGAGCTTACCCTCTTCAGTTTTTTGGAGGAGTTTGAGAAGGATAGGTATCAAGTCTTCTTTGCATGTTTGGTAGAATTCCCCTGGGAAGCAGTCTGGTCCTGGACTTTTATTTTTGGAGAAGTTTTTCATTACTGTTTCGGTCTCTGTACTGGTGACTGGTCTATTCAAATTCTCTGTTTCTTATTGATTCAGTTTTGAAAGGTTGTGTAATTCTAAAAGAATTAATACATTTCTTCTAGATTATCCAATTTGTTGGTATATAGCTTTTCGTAGTATTCTCTTATAATCTTTTGTATTTCTGATGTGTCCGTTGTAATTTCTCATCTTTCATTTCTCATTTTATTTTCCAGCCTTCTCTCTTTTTTTCTTGGTTGACTCTAGCTAAAGGTTTGTCAGTTTTGTTTATCTTTTCAAAGGACCAGCTCTTAATTTCATTGACTTTTTTTTCTATTGATTTTTTTTAGTCTCTGTTTCATTTATTTCTGCTCTGATTTTTATTATTTCCTTCCTTCTACTGATTTTGGGCTTTGTTTGTTCTTCATTTTCCAGTTCCTTTAGGTGCACTGTTAGATTGTTTATTGGAGGTTTTTCTTGTTGGTTGAGGTAGGCCTGCATTGCTGTAAACTTTCCTCTTAGGACTGCTTTTGCTGTATCCCATAAATTTTAGCATGTCATATTTTCATTTTCATTTGTCTCCAGGTATTTTTTGATTCTCTTTTAATTTCTTCATTTACCCAATCATTGTTCAGCAGCATTTTGTTTAATCTCCACATACTTTTGGCTTTACTGATTCTCTTTCTGTAGTTGATTTCTAGTTTCATACCATTGTGGTCAGAAAAGATGCTTGATATTATTTCAGTCTTCTTAAATTTATTGAGACTTGTTTTGTAGCCTAATACGTGATCTGTCCTGGAGAATGTTCCATGTGCATTTGAAAAGAATGTATATTCTGCCATTTTTGGATGGAATGTTCTGTATATATCTACTAAGCCCACCTGTCTAATGTGTCATTTAAGACCGGTGTTTCTTTATTGATCTCCTGTTTGGATGATCTATCCACTGGTGTAAGTGGAGTCTTAAAGTCCTCTACTATTATTGTGTTAGTGTCTGTGTCTCCTGTTATGTCTGTTAATAGGTGCTTTATATATTTAGGTGCTCTATGTTGGGTGCATAGATATTTACAAGTGTCATATTCTCTTGTTGGATCGTTCCCTTTATCGTCATGTAGTGCTCTTCTCTGTCTCTTGTAACAATTTTTGTTTTAAAGTCTGTTTTGTCTGATGGAAGTATTGCTACCCCATCTTTCTTTTCATTGCCGTTTGCATGGAGTATCTTTTTTATCCCTTCACTTTCAGTTTGTGAGTCTCTTTAGGTCTGAAATGTGTGTTTTGTAATGCAGCAGATATGTAGGTCTTGTTTTTTTATCTAGTTGGCCACTCTTTGCCTTTTGAGTGGAGCATTTAGTCCATTGACATTTAAAGTAGCTAAGTATGTACTTATTACCGTTTTGGTACTTCAGGATGTTTTAGTAGTTCTCTGTTCCTCTCTTCTTTTGCTCTCTTCCCTTGTGGTTTGATGACTTTGTTTAGTATTATGTTTGGGTTCCTCTCTCTTAATTATTTGTGTATTTATTATCCGTTTCTGGTTTATAATTACCATGAGGTTTGTGTATAATAACCTATGTATATAACAATCTATATTGTGCTGATAGTTTCTGTAGTTTGACGTCTTTCTAAAAACTCTACTCTTTTACTCCCTTCTTCCCACATTTTGTTTGTGATATCATATCTAACCTCTTTTGTGTATGTCTGTATCCATTACCCTCTTATTGTTGAAATAGGTAATTTTAGTACTTTCGTCTTTTGACCTTCATATTCTCTTCATAAGTCGTTGATCTGCCTTTACTATATTTTTGCCTTTACCATTGATTTTATTGCCTCTTTTTTATATATATAATTTTCTTATTCCTGTTTGTATTCTTCTCTTTCCCACTTAAATAAGTCCCTTTAGCATTTCTTGTAAGGCTGCTTTCTTGGTGATAAACTCCTTTAGTTTTTGCTTGTCTGGGAAACTCTTTCTCTCTCCTTCCATTCTGAATGATAACCATGTTGGATAGAGTACTCTTGGCTGTAGGTTTTTTCCTTTAGAGTTTTAAATACATCGTGTCACTCCCTTCTAGCTTGTAAGGTTTCTGCTGAGAAGACTGCTGATAGCCTTATGGGGTTTCCATTGTATGTAACTTGTTGCCTTTCTCTGTGGCTTTTAGGATTCTCTCTTTATCTTTAATTCCTGACATTTAAATTATAATGTGTCTTGGTGTGAGCCTCTTTGTCTTTATCTTGTTGGGTGCTCTCTGTGCTTCCTGTACCTGGATACCTGTTTCTTTCCTTAGGTTAGGGAAATTTTCAGCTATTATTTCTTCAAATAGATTCTCTGCCCCTTTATCTCTCTCTTCTTCTTCTGGGACACCTTAATATGGATATGGATATTAGTGTGCTTGATGTTGTCCAAAGTTCCCTCAGATTGTCCTCATTCTTTTTAATTCTTTTTTCTTTTATCTGTTCAGCTCAGATGATTTCTTCTGGTCTTTCATCCAGCTCGCCCCTCCATTCTTCTGTATCATCTACTCTGCTGTTGAGTCCCTCTAGTGAATTTTTCATTTCCAGTATTGTCTCCATTTCTGATTGGTTCTTTTTTATGTTTTCCATTTCTTTGTTGAAGTTCTCACTGAGTTCATCCATTCTTCTCCCAGGATCAGTGAACATCCTTACAACTCATAGTTTGTACTCTTTGTCAAGTATATTGTTTATCTCTGTTACATTTAGTTCTTTTCCTGGTGTTTTGTCCTGTTGAAACGTATTCCTTTGTCTCCTCATTTTGCCTCTTTCTCTTTGCTTATATCTTTGTATTAGATCATCTACATCTCCTGATCTTGGAGAGGTGGCCTATATAAGACATGCCTTATGAGGCCCAGCAATGTGCTTCCCTCTCATCACCAGTTCCAAATGTTCCAGAGTGTCTCCTGTGTGGGCTCTGTGTGTCTTTATGTCTGGCAGGGTTGCTCTTGCTGTAGGTACCCAGGGAGGCTAGGCTGTCCCCCTGGCCGTCTGGTTATGTCAGCTGCATGTGGTTGCTGTGGACCCTTCAGTCACTTTATTGGGTATGGGGAGCCCCAGCACAGTTCGCTGCAAGGTCTAATAGCACATTCCTATTGCAATTTTTCTGTTAAGTGGGTAGTCCCACAGCATGGCTGGTTGTTAGGCTGAGGGGCTTGCAATTGCTGTAGGCCTCTGGCTTGCAAGGTTTTTGTCAGCTCTCTTGGGATTGTAGCTCAGCCAGGTAGGCCCCAGGCATGGGAGCACAAAGCCAATTATTTCAGGCTTTGGAAAGTGGGGCCAATCCCCTCTGTTGCTGTTTGAGAAGCACAAGTCTGCTGCAGCAGACAAGCCCCAGTGCCCACAGCGTCACACGCCCTGTCAACACAATCCCGCCCTGTGCGCACACCCTGACCCACTGAAGCAGACCTCACATACTCCACCAATGCAGGCCCACCGCTTGCGCATGCCCTGCCCTGTAGAGGCAGACCCACTCTCCCAGCCTGTGCAAGCCCACAAGTTGTCCAAGAGCTTAGTGTTGGCTGGGGCCAGTCCCTAGGGCAGGCTGCCTGCCCTGACTGAGCTGGATTAAATTGGTGCTCTAGTGGATGGGGCAGACCCTGGGCTAACAGGCCTGGGGAAGAACTCCAATGACATCTGCTAGCGTCTGTGTCAGCACACCTTTACTAGGTCACAGTAATGGCTGCTGCCAATGTCTCAGTCCCTGGGGAGGTCTCGCCTTTCACTCAGATGCACCCAGTGCCTATCAAGTGAGTCTTTTTTTCACCATAGGACTGTGCATCTATCTTTCTGGTGATTTCAGGTTGCTTTCTGAAACAGGTTAATTTGTGTGTGGGCCCTTTAAGAGCAGCCTTTTCTCCCCCCTTATGTCCAGTGGCTTTTCTGGGAGTATTCCCTGCTGTAGTTAATAGCCAGCAAAGCCAGATATTATGACATTTGTCTTGGTTTTGCTGAGTCCAAAAGCTGCTTATTGTGGTAATGCTCCCCCACTCAGATCCCCCAATCCTCTGTGGAAGGCTGTGTACCTTAGGATTGCTCCCACCCAGCAGTGAGGTGCCGCAGCTCAAAGGTGGCTTTTTTCTCTGCAGAAAGGAATTTCTGCCTCCTTCACCTCAGTCAGCATTGTCCCTTGTTGCAGGGGTTCTTTTTATCCAGTTTTCAGTTCTCTCTCAGGGGTAATTGTTCCAAGAGTAGTTGTAAATTTGTTGTGTCCATGGGAGAAGGTGAGTTCAGATTCTGCCTATGCTGCCATCTTGACACCATCCCCCCGAAGTAATTTTTTTATATTATTCAGTTAATTAAAATTCCACATTTATTGGCATAAAGTTGTTAAAAAATATCCTTACTGTCTTTTTCATTTTGATAGAATCTGTAGGGATCTCCCATTTTCATCCCTGACATGGGGTTTTTTGTGCCTTCTCTTTTTCTTAATCGGTCTGGTCAGGGATCTACCAGTTTTATTGGTCATTTCAAAGAACTAACTTTCTAGCATTACTGCTGCTCTCTATTCTTGACTGTTTCCTGTTTCATTGATTTTTAATTTTATTTATCATATTTGCACTAATACTTATTTTTATCTTCAGTTCCTTTCACCCTCCCCCTTTTTTTTGGAATTTAAAATGGATGCTTAATTAGCTCTTTCATTTTCAGCTTTCCTTCTTTCTAAATGTATTTATTTAAAGATGTAAATTTCCTTTTAAAATTCAGCTCTATTTGTATTCTATGTGTTTTCATATGTTATTCTTATCATTCAGATAATAATTATGTATGATAATCAAATGCTTTCTGATTTTCATGGGGGTTTTTTGAGCCTTGGGTTAAGAGTATAAATTCTTAACATGGAGATTTTTAAGTTATCTTTCTGTTATTGATTTCTAGCTTATGTGCAAAAAGGTAACTCCAGGTGATTTTGATTCTTTGAAATTCGATGTTTGTTTTAATGTTTGGGTTCTTTTTTTGATTTGGGTATTTCAGCTGCTTTCTTTAACTTCCAATATATCACAAAAAATATGAACATATCTAGTTTTCCTGAATTTATCCATTTTACTATTTAACAGCCTTTACTAATGTGTGCACGAATCACTTGTATTTTACCTAAGTTTTCTTTCTTTTACTTATTAATTATTATTGTGGTAAAATATACATAAAAATGGTTAAACTGGTAAATAAACTGGAATTGTTTGGTCATACATTAATTCTATATTTAACCTTTTTGGGGAACTGCCAAAATATACATTAAACTGATTAGAATGATAAATTTTATGTCGTGTACAATTTTAGTAGCAAGTGCATTTATAATATTGTATAACCTTCATCACCAGTATTTCCAGAACTTTTATACTTTTATGTCTGGATTATTTTACTTGGCATAATGTTTTTAAGGTTCATTGTGTTGTAGCATGTATCAGAACCATTCCTTTTTAAGACTAAATAATAATCCTTTGTATGGATAGATCGTTTTGTTTACCCATTCATCTGTTGATGGACATTTGGTTTGTTTTCACCTTTTAGCTATGTGAATAGTGCTGCTAGGAATATTGGTTTACAAGTATCTGGTTGAGTCCCTCTTTTAAATTATTTTGGGTATATACCTAGGACTGAAATTGTTTGGTCATATGTTACTTCTATATTTAACCTTAATTTGTAGGAACTGCCAAACTGTTTTCTACAGCAGCTGCACCATATCAGCAATGTATAACATTTCCATTTTCTCCATATCCTTGTCAGCACTTATTTTCTGTCTTGTATGCTTGTTTATGATAGCCATCCTAGTGGGTGTGAAGTGGTATCTTGTGCTTTTCATTTGTGTTTCCTTTATGACTAATGATGTTGAGCATAATACCATGTGTTCATTGGCCATTTGTCTTTTTTGAAGCAATATCCTATCTCCTTTTGTGTTTGTTTTTTTAAATTTATGTCAGTTACTATATTTTCAAAAGCTTGTGGCAGTAATTAGAGTTCAAGGATGATGATATTGACGTTCAGAGAAGAATTGTGTTTTTAATTACAAGTGCTTATTGAAATAACTCAAAGCTGAACTTACAACTGTGTGCTTTTTACTTCAGTTCTCTCGTAAATCCAGGGGTAGAGACTTCCCAGGTCCCAACACAAAACGAGTGGCATTCTATAGTGCCCCCACCCCGTTGCTGGCTCTGGTCTCGTCTCTGTCTCCTTAGTCTCATAACACTGTCAAGTGTGCCATCAGCCTCTTAGCCTTCCTGTTGGAATCAGGAAAGGTCCACAGGAGAAAAGCAACCCTAAATACCAGACACCTGCCTGTGCCACTGTCCCCCCAGGTTGCTGATCCAGTTTCTCGATGCTTACAAAGAGCTCCAACTTTTCTAGTTATCCTCCCTAGGAGGACTAGTCTACCATTAATAGGAGGCCAGGTCTCAGTTTAGTTTTTGTGGAAATAACAATTCTTCATTGTCGAGTGCCTGTTTCATTGGCTTATTTAATACTTATTGAATAATGTCATTACAATAAGGAGTATAACTAGCATACACAGGTTTGGAACAAATACAACTGATATTTGTTACCACATACTCAGTTGTTGAAATAGAAATAAATATATGAGAGTGGTATGTTGCTTACAGTTTTTTTTTCTTTAAGGAGGGAATGGAGCGTGTTAGTTAATCCAGTGAGTTTTTAAGTGAAGGTTGATTAAGATCTTTTGTATTTGGTTCTTCTACTTGAAGCTTGTATACTGTTGAGGTTCTTGCCTTAAGTGAACCCACTATGCAGAAACCTGAACTTTTTAGGTACTCGTGATGATTTGCATCATTGGATATAAGTTTTTTTTACTCCTGTTTCTTTCTTGTCATCTTATTTAAAGACATCTTTCTCATTTAGTCAACAAATATCTATTCACCTATTTCCTTCACGGCAGCAGGCCAAATTCTGACTGCTAAAAAAAACAAAAAAAGAAAGAAAATGTTTAAAGAGAAAGAAAACGTAGAGAAATATTTAAATATAATACATAGTTTGATGAGTGAACTAAGTGCATAAAGTACTGGGGGGGGGGGGGTTCAGAGAAGCAGGAATATTTTCAAAGGGATTTCCCACTTTGTTTTGAACATGACAGAGTGCAGTATGGTGGCATATTTATAGGAAGTTTATGAATTGAATTTGTTAGGTCTTTTTTAGACATGTAAATATGAGTTGAACAAGAGTGCGTTTTTCAACTCCAGGTTTTAAGGAAATGTGACGTAGTAACTGTGTGCCTTTTTTTTCGTTTTGGTTTCTGTTTATAGGAAGAGCATTAAGAAGTTGGTTTTGAAAAACCTTAACAATAGCAATCTCTTCTCTCCTGTTAATCGTGATTCAGAAGATCTAGCTTCACCATCTGATTATCCAGAAAATGGAGAGAGGTAAACTGAATTCTGTTTTGAGTTGTTTCTTGTAGAGAGCCTTATTCTCATTTTGAAGAGATTCTGAGATTAGGATTTATTCATTCTATGAAAACTTATAAAGTTTGATGAAGGTTGCATAGAAGTATTACAGCATGTGAGCACCTAGAAATTAAGTCGTTTTGTTTCTTGAGTACTTTAGACCTTAAAATTATTGGAGTTCTTCTGATTCAGTTCTGCAGAACTGTTTTAGTATCCACATGTCTCATTTTGGATAGGGTTAGTATGCATTTGACACCCCTTATCCCTCTTTAGATAAAGGTTATTTTGTTTGTGATAGTTATTAAAATGATACATAGTCATTGTAACCAAACAACAAAAAACAATCAGTAAAGAAGTATAATAAAAGAGGAAGTGGAAGTGTATATACACTAATCCTTAATAGTTCATTCTATAATTATATTCTTATAGATATATATTGTAGAGATTAGGCATGAATGATATATTTTATAACCTTATTTCCCTTTATTTTAAATGCCTTTTCCTATCAATATGACTATATCTGCCTTCTCCTTTTTTAATGACTATAGCCATTATTGTGAATGTAAGATAATTCAATCACTTCTCTATTAGAGGACCTTTAGATTATACAATATTCCTATATGCAAAATAATGCCTCAGTGAAAAATCCCTGCATATACATCTTCGCACTCCTGTTCTTTTTTCTCTTTGGATAAAATTCTAGTTTGATTTATTATTAATGAAGCATTTACTAATACCTTGCTGATTATAATGTTAAAAATCTAAAATTTTTTCAGTTTTTTATTTTGAAATTCATCACTAGTTATATGACCCCACATAGTAGCAGACCTTTTTTTTATGTGGAATTACTTAGAATGGTGCCAGACACTTAGTAAAAGCTCAGTAAGTGTTGCTGTTGTCATTGTTACTACTGCTACAAGGGGCTAAGATATTGTTTCTATTCTATCTTTTCAGATTCAGTTTCCTGAGCAAACCTGTTGATGAGAACCATCAGCAGGATGGAGATGATGATTCTCTTGTGTCACGTTTTTATACTAACCCTATTGCCAAACCCATTCCTCAAACCCCAGAGAGTGCTGGAAATAAACACAACAGCAGCAGCAGTGTGGATGATACCATCGTTGCATTAAACATGCGTGCTGCCTTACGAAATGGACTGGAAGGAAGCAGTGAAGAGACCTCTTTTCATGAGGAGTCTCTGCAGGATGATCGAGAAGAAATAGAAAATAATACTTACCATATGCACCCGGCAGGTCAGATTTCAGATTGGTACATGGATAATCTCTTATAGTCATTTGAGACCTCTTGTTTGTCACAGATTTTTGACATAGTAAAAGTCAGCTACCTGAACCTTTAGATGTTTTTTAATTGCATTTTATATGTTAACATTTAAACACTTTTCACTTAATGCTTTGGTTGATTTGTAATTGACATGCTTTTTGTACCTTTGGAGTAGTTAAAATTCATGTCACTAAAATTATCCTGTTTTAGTTTAAAGATCCCAAATTTTATAACCAGAGAGACTATCCTCATACTTTTTTATAAACTCAGATAGATTGCTTATTACTTTTTAATTAAAATGATATTGGTAATTATTTCTTATAAGGTTTTTGAGATTTGATTTAGATTAAGTATATAGACCATGATACCTGACATATGTAGGCATTCCAATGGTAGCTGTTGCTATGGTTTTTTATCACCCCAGTTCTGTGCTTTTCTTTTCCCCCCAACAGTGAGCTGATTAGTTTTTTCCGAACTAATCCATGAAACCAGTAATATAAACTACAAGATTAGAGTGTCTTGATTGGATACTTAAAGCTTGCCATTTTTCTGTGTTGACGTAACATCTCATTTGGGTTTTAATGAATGTCATTACATTCCCTTTTTTTTTCTTTTACAGTGTACATACAGTGAAATGCACAGACCTTAAGTGTTCATTTCAGTGAATTTTGGCATATATACTCAGTTACCTAACAGCTCAATCAAGGGATAGAACATTTCTTTCATCCTGGAAAGTTCCTTTGTGTCCCCATCCCCAGGGAGAAGTCAACCAGTGTGGTTTCTGTCACAGAGATTAATTCTTCCTATTCTTGAACTTCATATAAATGGAATCATACTATACATATTCTTCTTGACTATAATTTTTATGAGATTTCATTCATGATGTATATCTCAATAGTACATTCTTTTTTATTGCTGAGTAATATTCCATTATATAAATATGCCACATTTGGTTTATCCATTCTTGCTAGTGAAGATATGAGTTGTTTTACTGTTAACTCTTGAAGCGTCTGTAAAATTTTTCTATATCTAATTTTCTTATTTCCTTCCTATATATCTTCTGACCACTTGGTGCCCTAAGAAAACAGCTTTATACTTTCATATTAAGAATCCCAAATATCTATTGTTTGTGTGTGTATATCTGCATGAATTTGTTATCATACTCCTTTTTTTCCCCAAATACCCTGTCTAGATTTTTTATTGATTGTAGTTTTCTCACAAACCTTCTTTGCCATCTCCCAGTTAAAATTCCATTTCCAAGGACATTCTAACAACCCTCTAAACTTTGCCAGTAGAGAAGCAAGTTGAGTATACAAGTGGGCATTTCTGGAGGTTAGAGTTTGATCTGATATTGGCCTTAAATTCTTGTCTCTCAGAGAGCAAGTTAGCGTGATCTCTACCTATAAATGGGACAAGGAGTGATTAGAACAAGCACACCAGTGTTCTATTTTCTTTGAGTTTTTCAAAAATCTACCTAGTTGATGCTTTTTAAAATAACACTAATGTAGACCTTGAAGTTTCCGTTGGTCTGTGGGACTTTCTCATGTAGGATTTTTCGTCTTGATTTTCGCTATTTGGGGATGTAAATTTGGAAGATATAAGAGGTTTATGGAAGACAATAGGCTATAAAATAAAAAATATTGGGTTTGGAGTTTTAGCTTCACCTCTACCACTGAATTACTACGTAAGCCAAAGCAGGTTCTCTCCATCCTGAGTTTTGGTATCTTCACATTTAAAATAAAAGAAAAAGTGGTTAAGTAAGCCTTTCCTAGAATGTGTTCTATGGAATGGGTTTCATAGTGCAGTATGTTAACGGATGTCAGTGAAAACAAGGTTCTGTGATTAAGTCTCAGAAACACTGGATTAAGTAAAGTTAAATAGGCTTCATTATTTTGCAAGTTCTCAGAGCCTATAATACGCTGTCGTGTGCATGTTACCCAAACGTACTTGCCCATGAAGCTTTTTTTAAAAAAATACATAGTTTCTCCTAGGAGTATTGTTTCTTAGAAAACCAGTTTGGAAAAATGCTTTACTCCTATAATTTTTTCTTTATATAGTAATTTAGTTACTGATTATTGAGGTAATTTTACAAGTTACTCATTTTGTAGAAAATTTTTTAAAAGAGAAAAGGAGTGAAATAAATATTACCGGAAATTCCTCTGAGGACAATCAGAATTAATATTATATTTTCTGTTTGTCATAGGCATTGTTCTCACTAAGGTTGGTTACTATACAATTCCATCTATGGATGACCTTGCTAAAATTACCAATGAAAAAGGAGAGTGCATTGTTTCTGACTTCACTATCGGTCGTAAAGGTGAGTGTGAATTTAGGAGTTGTAGTGTATAAGCCAGAGATCTGCACCTTATTTTTGTAATTAAGAAAAGGAAGCTCTTGGTAACTGGATTTGTTTTTTTCCTACATTTGGACCCACCTTGGCCTGAATAGTAGGCACTGATTGACAAGTACTGAAACAAGACTGTAACCGTAGAACATTCTTTGGTAACAGTTTGGTTTATTGTAGTTTTCTACAATTAAAGGAAATACTGTAAACAGCAGGAAATACTAAGAAAATTGTATAGTTGACAAGAGATGGGTAATATTTAGGTTCAACTTCATGTCATAAAGGTTATTACAGATATAATTTTCTTGGGGAAAAAAAAATCTCATCATGCTGTATTGGATTAAAAAAAGGGCTGAGATCTTTCGACTCATACAGTAGCCTAGGTGCTAAGGGTTGCTTATATTAGCTGCAGTACAGGTATTTGGGAAGAAATTTAAGAAGAATGTTTTGAGGATAACAAAAGTGCTGCAAACATGCAGATGTTAAACCAGAAAAGAATGTCTTTGCTGTCACTCTCTGATACATATTATGGATGAAAACAGCCCATTCAGAGTATTGCTGGGAGATTTAAAATATTGATTAATTTAAAGCTGCATGGGGCCGGCCCCGTGGCCGAGTGTTTAAGTTCGTGCGCTCCGCTGCAGGCAGCCCAGGGTTTCGTCGGTTTGAATCCTGGGCACGGACATGGCACCACTCATCGAGTCATGCTGAGGCGCCGTCCCACATGCCACAGCTAAAAGGACTCACAGCTAAGAATATACAGCTATGTACCAGGGGGCTTTGGGGAGAAAAAGGAAAAAAAAGCTTTAAAAAGAAAAAATAAAGCTGCTTGTTTTTTCTGATTATTTACTTATTAGAAGTGTAAAGTAGGTATTTGCCCTCTATATAGGATGAGTTTTTAACTATTTTCTCTGAATTGTAGGTTACGGTTCAATCTATTTTGAAGGAGATGTGAATTTGACAAATCTAAATTTGGATGATATTGTGCATATCCGAAGGAAAGAAGTAATTGTCTACTTAGATGATAACCAGAAACCACCTGTGGGTGAAGGGCTAAATAGGTATGAATTTATTTACATATTTAGAAGATAATCTGCTAAATCACAATTTTTTTCTGTAAACACAAATATGTTCATATTATATACATTTTTCTGCAACTTGCTTTTCTCACTTATCCTACAGTGTGTGCTTATTGTTTCTGTACTTTGATTTAGAAATATAAATCACAAAGAAATACTACACTATGACTTTCTGATTCTTTTTTCTTAATATTATCAGCTCCAGCTGTTAGTTTCCAAAAACACTTTTTAGTAGTATTTTATTTTTTCTTATTTCTGCTGTGACCATGGTTAATTTTTCTCTGTATTTTAATGTGAGATGATAGCTTCTAATAGCTCTTTAGAACTTTTAAGAAAGGGCCATAGTTAAAATCATTTATGTTTACAGCCTACCAAGATTGAATCATGAAGAAACAAAATCTGAACAACCCTATAACTAATAAGGGAATTGAATCAGTAATTAACTCCCCCCACCCCCACCTCCAAAAAAGCCCGAGACCAGATGGCTTCCCTGGTGAATTCTATCAGACATTTAAAGAAGAATTAACACCACTTCTCCTGAAACTCTTCCAAAAGATTAAAGAGGTGGGAGTACTTCCTAACTCATTCTATCAGGCAAGCATTACCCTGATTCCAAAACCAGAGAAAGATAGTACAAGAAGAGAAAACTACAGACCAATATTCTTGTTGAATACTGATTTCACACTATGACCAAATGGGATTTATTCCTGGAATGCAAGGGTGGTTCAACATATGAAAATCAATCAGTGTATAATACATCACATTTACAGAATGAAGGAAGAAAACCACATGATCATGTCAACTGATACAGAAAAAAACGCTTGACAAAATTTAACACCTTTTTATGATAAAGACACTCAACAAACTAGAGATAGAAGGAAACTATCTCAACGATAATAAAGGCCATATTTGAAACCCACAGCAAATATCATACTCAATAGTGAAAGGCTGAAAGCTTTTCTGCTAAGATCAGGAACAAGACAAAGATGCCCACTTTGCCACTTCTATTCAACATAATACTGGAAGTCTTAGAGCAATTAAGAAAAAAATACAAGGCATTCAAATTGGAGAGGAAGAAGTAAAATCATCTCTGCTTGCAGATGACGTGGTCTTATATGTAGAGAAGCCTAAAGATTCCACAATTAAACTTATAAAATTCAGCAAGGTAGCAGGATACAAAATCAACAAGCAAAAATCAGTTGAGTTTCTACAACAATGGACAATCCCAAAAGGAAGTTAAGTAAACAATTGCATGTACAATAGCATCAAAAAGAATAAAATACTTAGGAATGAACTTAACCCAGGAGGCAAAAGACGCTGAAAACTGCAAAACATTGCTGAAAGAAATTAAAGAAAACAGATAAATGGAAAGATATCCTATGTTCATGGGTTGGAGACTTAAAATTGTTAAGATGTCCATACTACCCAAAGCAATCTACAGATTTAATGCAATCTCTATCAAAATCCCAGTAGCATTTTTCTTTTTTTTTTTTTTTACAAAAATGGAAAAACCTCTCCTAAAATTATATGAAATCTCAAAGGACCCTGAATAGCCAGACTAATCTTGAAAAGAAAAGAAACTGGAGGACTCTCACTTCCTGACTTCAAAACTTACTACAAAGCTATAACCAAAGGAGTGTGGTACTGGCATAAAGACAGACATACAGACTAATGGAAAAAATAGAGAGCCCAGAAATAAACCCCCACATATATGGTTAAATGATTTCAACAAGATTGCTAAGACCATACAATGGGGAAAGAACAATCTCTTCAATAGGTTTTCCCAACAGGTTTTGGGAAAACTGGATATCTACATGCATAAGAATAAAATTGGACCCTAATCTTAGGACATATATAAAAATTAATTCAAAATGGATCAAAGGCCTAAAAAAAAGACCTAAAACTATAAAACTCTTAGACTAAAACATAGAGGAAGTTTCATGGCATGATTTGACAGGGATTTCCTGGATACGACACTAAAAGCACAAGCAACAATAGTAAAAATAAACAAATTGGACTACATCAAAATTTAAAACTCATGTACATCAAAGAACATAATCAGCAGAATAAAAAGGCAACCTTTAGGTTGGGAGAAAACATTTACAAATCATATATCCAATTAGGAGTTAATAACCAGAATATGAAGAATAATTTTTACAGCTCAACAGCAGCAAAACAAATAACCTGATTGAAAATGAGCAAAGAACTTGAATACACATTTCTCCAAAGATGATATACAAATGGCGAACAAGAATATGAAAAGATACTCGACATCACTAATAATTAGGGAAATGCAAATCAAAACCACCATGAGTGATCATACCCATTCTGATGGTGGTTATAAAAAAAATGTTTTTCAAAAATGTGGAGAAATTGGAGCTTTGTGCATTGTTGGTGAGAATATAAAATGATGTAGATGCTATGGTAAAGATTATGGGGTGGTTCCTCAAAAAATTAAAAATGATCCAGCAATTCCACGCCTGTGTATATACCCAAAAGAATTGAAAGCAGGATCTTGAGGAAATATTTACACACCTGTGTTCATAGCAGTACTAGTCACAATAGCCAAGAGGTAGAAACAACCCAAGTGTCCATTGACAGATGAATGGATAAACAAAATGTATACAATGGAATATTATTCAGCCTTAAAAAGGAAGGAAATTCTGACTCATTCTGCACAGCATGGATGAACCTTGAGGACGTTATGCTATGTGAAATAAGCTGGTCAGAGAAAGAGAAATACTGTGTGATACCACTTATTTGAGGCATCTAGAGAGTCAAATTCATCAAAACAGACAGTAGAATGGTGGTTGCCAGGGGCTAGAGGTGGTTGCCAGGGAGAATTGGGAAGTAGTTTTTTTAATGGATATAGAGTTTGTTTTGCAAGATGAAAAAGTTCTTGTGATTGGTTGCACAACAGTGTGAACATATTTAATACTACTGAATGGTATAGTTAGAAATGGTTAAGATAGTAAATTTTATGTTACGCCTTTTTACCACAATAAAAATAATGTTTATAAAAGGTAGTTATTATGTGCTAGTCACTGTACTAGGTGCAAGGCATATAGAATGAATAGGACACAGTCCTTGAACTCAGGTATTGATGTTAGAATATATTACCACTGTTCTAATCATCTTCACACTCATTATTTAGTGGTTAATAGTATGATCTTCCTGATACCTTATGCTGCAAGCATTTGTTGTCATTCAGTGGTAGTTGCTGCTGTTGTTACTGTTGTTGTACAACAGCACTTTAAGACCTTCACTAAGACATAGGTCTTAGCACTGGACTGTGACCACTGGGCTTGGTCAAGGATGCACAGCTTAAGTGTTAGTAAAATTACATTGGAAATAATTGAGATACTATGGTAGTTTAAAATAAATGGAATTTGACTATTGAATCAGATATTGAGCTAGTTGATTTAGGGGTAATTCCTTTCTCTTAAGTTTACCTACCTTAGGAGGCAAGACAAGTTAAGGAAACACCTGCAGAATAATTCTAAAGTAACACATGTACCTTTATTTGCTATTTATATAGATATTACTTGGCTTTCTTAAATATGAAACACACTTTACTTGGTTGTACGTTACAGGAAGGCTGAAGTTACGTTGGATGGAGTTTGGCCAACGGATAAAACATCTCGTTGTTTAATAAAGAGCCCAGATCGACTTGCTGATATCAACTATGAGGGAAGATTGGAAGCAGTTTCAAGGAAACAGGGAGCTCAGTTCAAAGAGTACCGTCCTGAAACGGGTTCTTGGGTGTTTAAGGTAAAGTCACTTAACTTAGTTCTTATAAATTGTAGGTAGAGTCACAAAATGTTTGTGTTAGAAGAGGTCTTCTCTTAAATTCTCTTTTTACAAATTAGGAAACAGATGTAGAGATACATCATGATTTGCTCCAAATTACCCATCTGTTTAAACCCCAGACCCATAAAGAGCTATTATAAACTTTATGGGCCCATGATTCAAATCCTCTACCACATCCTGTGAGCATTTAGATATACTACTAAGATGTGGTTTTTCTACTGCATGGCATTATTTAGGGACATCAGGTAGAAAATTTCTTGATAGATGAACTCTTCCTAAGTGTCATTCTTTTAAAGATTTCTAGGGATGTAGAGGTTGACTTCCTCCCTTCCTTGATAGTTTAACCCAATGTTTTCTTTCTCTTTTTGGTCACTTAGATTATTTAACTTGTTGAAGGCCCTTGTGTAGATAAAAAACAACTAGGCAGTATATAAATGTGAAAATAGTAAAGGATCTTTGGATCTGGTTTCGTGTGTTAATATATTAATTTAGTAATTATATGAGCAACTAGTACATGCACCAAACTTTATCTAAATCTTAGAAAAAGGGTAAAGTGTCATAGGTGACATTTCATTGTGCTTTAAATATTTTGATCTCTCTCATTACCCCCCCACCCCAATTCTGCATAATTGCAAGGGCAAGTATTATGGAAGCTCTTCTGAATATAATAGTGTTAAAATTGATCTTGTTGGATCCTTCTCTTCCTTAGGTCTCCCATTTTTCTAAGTATGGCCTTCAGGATTCTGATGAAGAGGAGGAGGAACGGCCATCCAAAACTAGTACAAAAAAGTTGAAGACTGCCCCTTTGCCTCCTGCAGGCCAGGCCACACCATTCCAGATGGCTCTTAATGGCAAACCAGCACCTCCACCCCAGGTAGAGAAAGGACAGTGAATTTGAATGGAATCCGTGATACAGAAGTTGAAAGCAAGTCATTCAGCTAGTACAAAGCTGTTTGATGATCCCTGGAACTTTGAAGAGTACAAATGTGTTGGCAATCACATTGAGACAAGTAGAAGGGAGGGCATGTGGTGGTACTGGCATCTGTTTTTCACTTGAAAGATTTAAAGAATTCTCTTGGTGTTTGGATCATTCCTTCTACAGATTGTCATTCTTAAACACCTCCCTCTCTCTCAGTTGGACTTGCTGAATTCTCTGCTCAGTGATCAACTTAAGATAGCATTTTGCTTGTGTGGGTTGATGCAAAGTAAAATGTACTTTTGTGGACTACCTGATGTGCAATTTAATCTTGTTCTTTACCTCCGTGTTTTTCTTAAAAGTTCACTTAGCTTTCTGCAAGGGTTTTTAACTCCATTTTTCTCAACTTATTTGCTTATACTTCAGGTAATCTCTTGATATTTGTATTTTAGCAATATATAATCTTTATGAAATAGATAAAGTTTTAGAATACAAATGAATTATTTGGCTTGGGGAGAGTAGGGGCTGCATTGTTTATTGCAATTACTTGTATCATACTCTTTAGTATTGTTCAGCTAGTATAAACCTTTTGTCCTTTTAGGGAAAGGTTTGTAATTTAAATATCAGGTAGTTTCTTTGCCAACTCATAATGATTTTTACTTTCATTTGGGTGTTACTTAGCTTCAATCAAGTTATAAAAAATTTTTTCTTTGCTGCCATACTTCCTCAAAGAAAAGAACTTGATAGAGAATTTCTTTGTAAAGCATCCTCTACCTCTCAGCTGCTAAGCAGGACCTTTGGAATTTTTTGTGCTACAATTCTTATGGCTGCTGATTTGTGAGATTTTTATGATTTATTAAATAATTTCTTGGGAGGCATTTTCTGGAGATTGTTGTGTATATATGTCCATATTTGCGCGTACAGGGTGAGGGGAGGGTCTTATAAAAGTGGGAAACGGGAACCATGTCGACTTTTGTGTTTACAATCTTTGTAGCATCTAGAATACCCCTAAGAAATCTCTTCTGAACTAAAAAAATGCTGTAAATGGACTTGGTTTTCCAATTATCCTTGTTCATTTTGTGTGAATCATATCCTGTGTATAATTGCTTTCTTTCCAAAGTGTTTTTTGATCTTACATTATGTGTATTTCTTAGGATAAGAGTCAGTTAGCCTTATATTCTGCCAATAAAAGTAATTATGTAGGATCCTAAAGATACAGTTGAAAAAGAAAAGCGTCATCTGTGGATGGACAGACAGCAAATTTATGTAATGTTGACCATCAGTGGTTTTTAGGCTCTTTACTTTCCAGAATACAAATAGTAAGAGATAATTATAAATTCCTGTGATGACAGACACTTCACTAGGTGAGAGCTTGTTGAAAAGATGAGCACCCAAAAATTTCACAAGAACAAGGTTCTAGGAAAAAGAGATGATAAGGATCAAAATGAGCAAAGAGAATAATGATTAGGGATCTTTTTCAGATACCTCCTTTGATTGAAGAAGTGGATGGTCTGACTTTTTGCATGGGAAAAGCAGAAATGGGAGATGTTGGTAGAGTTGTTTAGAAATTCAGGCTAATGTGTTAGAACAGTAATGTGGGACTCTAGAGAACTCTTCATTCATATTGCCCAGTGACCTAAGTGAGGCAGGGGGGAAATGCCATTGGTTGCACAGTTTTTAGTTATTAGTACCAAAGGCCTAGATTTTACTTGGCGTGATGAAAATACTTGAGCCATGTGAATGAACTCGCAAAAGACAGCATGATCTCTTCTCATCTCAACGTCAAGATGACTATCTTCACCCCGTCACCTGGCCCCTGTAGAGCTTGATTTCCATGATAACGATGTTCCTTTAGTCTGCTGTAGCATTTTTCTTTTTCCTGTACACAATCTCAGGTTCTCTCTCTGACTTTGTGGAGTTGGGGGAGTTCTTTAGGTATTAGGAAGATTTACATTTTTGTTCAGTGGTCACGTTTATTCTACCGCCTTTTATGTAATATCCTCAGCCCCCTCTTTGCAGTTTGTTCTTAAGCCTCGCTTTGCACCTAAGAGAGCAAGTTAATCTAAGCAACGAGAAAACATAAAGGAAACTAAAATTTTATGTAATCTTCCCTTCTATGTCTTTTTAGAGAAAATGTTAGTGAAAATTCATCACACAGATGAATTTGGGTGATTTCAGCAACATTTTGTTTGGTAGTTAGAACATTAGTTCCAAAATGCTGATCTGAGATCCAGTTTTCAGCTGACTGCATCAATACCTCGGTAAGCTTTGATTCATGGGGCTCAGACATATTTATATTTTAAATGCTTTTCCCCAGGTGACTGAGATATGCAGCCAGGTCACTGTTTATTGAAAAACCTCAGATCTTTGGGATCAGGCAGAGAGATGTGTAGTTTTTTACCTCAGCCTTATACTGAAGTGTAACTTGTGTTTAGTTATCATCAAGGCAGACTAGTTGACTTGCTCAGCAATTTAGCATTGTTCACTCAGTATCTTCAATTAAATTTTAAAAAATTTTTAAAGGAAAAAAGTGATTAAGATTTAGAAGAGTATTCCATTGCGTCTTGTGTACACTTAAAAAAATAAGATGGCAGCTATTTAAACTTATCCAATGAATCAATGTATTTTAATAATATATTTTATATTTTTATGTAGTTTATATGTATTGCATATATATAAAATAATTCTGTAGCCACAAGCCTCTTTGCTTCAGATATTAATGTTATAGAGTCCTATGCCTTCTGTAGTAATATCCCTGAATGTATGTGTGGAAACATACACACTTAACTTTGATGTGCCCTTGAAACTCTGACATGGATTTTCTCTTGAGAACACAATATTGTTGATAAGGCTGATTTTCCACCAAAATGAATATAAAACATTCTTTGTCCTTAGAAGACTGGTTGTTTTGGAGGCGGGCAACAGTAGTGTTTATACTGGGTTAAAGTATTTTGATGAGAGGACAGTATGAATTATTTTCAAACCTGTTTGACCGTGGACTGGTCGTTTACCATTTGCTAAATAATGGTGTCTTGATTTTACTATACCTGCTTGAATTACTTGACCTGCTGGATTAAGAGATGAGATGATCCATCTTTAGGGTACTGGCAGAGCTTTGTTTGTATGAGGAAGATTCTTTTGAGTTGGAGAGTGGAGGTTTGTCAAATCATTATAAGTTCAGTCGTGAAATCTCATCCTCCATATATCTTAATAGTCATTTTACAGATATTATCTGGGTACTGGGTATTTGGAATGTACTGTGCTGATATTTAGACATAAATAAGATACCCCCCGTTCAGGAGTTACAGTGTAGGAAAGAGAGGTTTAAAATGATACTCTATTTGGCTGCTTCTCCCATTTCTTTTCCATAGACCTCCCAGGGGCTTCCTTTTTTTTTTCCTCCTCAATTCCTTTTGAGCCATCATTTTTTTATTAGTCTACTTTTCTTTCCAGGACTGGCTTTGGAAAAACACCTGATCTCCCAAGATTTCTCTGAAAATAAGTACTCAGACTTATGTATGCTTGTTCACGTACAGGTGGTGCTAGGAGCTTACCAGATCCTCATAGTTTCATAGTAATTCACTTCCCCCTTGTCCACTTATTAGATGATATCTCATAGCTTTGAAATCTATGCATGAGGGTGGAGCGAATAAAACCTTGATCTTTAGCGTTCTTCTTAAAGATATGCAGGGTGTCTTAGGTCTCTAATCTAGTTATTTGATGAAATCTTCCATTTTGCCTAAAAATGTTCTAAGTGAATCTCTCATGCGTTAATGTTATTCCTGTGTTGATTAGTGTAATAAGTTGGAACCATCCTCTCTCTTCTTTCTTTCCTCCCACTTTTCCTCTCTCCTTTTTATTCTTTCATAGTTATTAATTGCTTTTTTCACTGTGTGCCAGGCACTGCCTTAGGCAATAAAAATAGCAAAGAAAGTGTTCAGTGAATGTTGAATTTAATGATGTGCTTGGTGTTGCATATAGAAAACAGTAGGCCATAATCTCTGTTTTCAAGCCTTGACAATCTGGTGGGGCAAAGACAGATATGCAAGAAATTATAATACATCGTGATACATTGTATAAAATAGATAGAGACTTGGTGTTGTGGGAGCCCAACAAAGGACAGTATCCTAACTGACAGATTGTCAGAGAGAGGGTGGGGAGTTTCAGAACTTTTCTTAAAAGTGAATTGGTTTAAAATTAACACATTAGGGAACCATTGGGATAAGAGTGTTCCCATAATTCTGGTAATTATAATAGGAGCATCGTCACCAGGGTTGCAACCCCCCCCCCCCCCCCCATTCAAAACATCAAAGTAGATAGGCCTGCCTGTACCCTCCCCAAGAGGTAAAAAGTAGTATCATCTTTGCCTTTAGACCATTATCTAGCTTCCAGTTTTGTTAGAGCACTCCTTGGGGATTGTTCACATCTTAAGGAGCAATTCACCATGCATCCAACACCTCAATTTTTCTACAATTATAAATGGGAGCAGACAGTCTTTTAGTAAGGATATTTGTTAAAGGAATACAGGAGAGTAATAGCTAATATAACATTAAAAAATTATGCTAATGATTGTTTCTTTCTCTAAAGAAGTCATGAATTTTTTTTTAAACTACTTGTTGCATCCATCTGAGGTTTAGCCTGAAATAGGCCACTCTTGAAAGATAAGCCAAAAATTGTGGAAGGTTAATAATCCACAAATCTACAAATAATCTAAAATAATTGGTAGAACTTTTTGAATTGAAAATATTTCGTGAATTGGCTTAGCCACTTGTTAATATTTTACCAGGTCATATGCAAGTTTAGAATATATTTAGTGAATTTGTACTGAACTGGTACCATTTTACAGTGTGCTTCAGCTTTATAAGTGTTTACTTTTCACGCCATAAACTGTTAGTCATGACTATATATTTAAAACTGCTTAATAAATATAACTCTTGACACTTTTAAATATAGAAGAATTATTCCCAGATTAAAATTGTTCCTAATGTTACTACTTTGTTCTCCCTTTTGGGAAATTAGAGTAGACAGTCCTCGTATCTTACATGGTACTGCACAGGTAAGAACCCAGCTGTCCTTAGGATTCAGTCACCCAAAAGATAAATTCCAGGCACAAAGTTGTGTTTACTAGAAATTTATTTTGAAATGTTTTCTTTAAGAAAATATAAAGTTACTAGATACTTTGATATTTGTACCTTTTATTCTTTTTTCCCAATGGCTTCTGGCTACAAGGTAGTGTGAGGGCAGGGTGACCCTTTGCAAATCGGAAAATTACAGTTGCTAGCTAAATCAGGTAAGGCATAGCCTTTGTCCACCATTTGTTCAGTATGGGTACTGGCTTAGGTTCCAGACACTGTATTACAAAAGGGTCAATTCATCCATCCATCATTTGGATCCCAAGTACTTATAGGAGAATTAGGGGGTATTGTTGTTAAATCCTCTTTAGCAAATATGCTCCTCACATTGTGACAGAATGGGCAGGATTTAATATTGCTGTATCATATTCTGAATAAACTAAATATGGTCTAGAAGCTCTGTGTCTATTCGGTGTATTTAATGCTGCTTTCCTGATCTATCTTTCTGCTATCTACAGAGCCAGAGCCCAGAGGTGGAACAGTTAGGGAGGGTTGTGGAACTGGACAGTGACATGGTAGATATCACCCAGGAGCCAGTTTTGGATTCCGTGTTAGAAGAGAGCGTGCCTGAGGATCAGGAACCTGTATCCGCCTCAACACACATTGCATCTTCACTGGGAATTAATCCACATGTCTTACAGGTGAAGTCCTAACCCACCCTTACTACAACAGGAAGCCAAACTAATGTATCTCCCTTGTATAACATTGGGCCTCTTCCTTGGTTATTGATTTAAGAGCTTTGAGTCCTTACTGGAATGAGAAAAAAACAGAAATATGGCCAATGTTTGGGCCACATTTTCCCATTCGGGGGAAGGGTATATTAAGATTCAGAAGACCTGGATTCTAATCCCAGTTTTGTAACTATTACTGTGTGACTTTAGGCAAGTCATTTAACATCTGTGAGCACTGATTTTTCTCTATAAAATATTACTTTTTTACTTCACAGAGTGGTTTTGAGGCTCTGGAAAGTGCTCCACAAAAGTTAAACCTAGTAGATAGAGGTTTCTTTAAGCTCTGTCTCAACTTCCTCCTGCTAATGCCTTTTGGCATGTTATGAGTTTAGCCTTTGGCTTATGTTTGACTTTGAAATCATTCATTCAGCAGACGTGATCAACTGCTCTGTTTCAGGCTCTGGCAAGACTCTGTAGATACAAAGAAGAGGAGTATTATATAACTTGTACCCTTCAGGCACATACAGTGTACTAGAGTCAGTCACACAAATATACTAGCTCTGTACACAGCCTTGAGGCAGAGTGATTTATTGGTGGTTGTAAACTGCATTTTTCTTTTATGGCCTTTGGATTTGGGGGAACACATTCATTCTATAGATATTGCCTTTTTAGATCATGAAAGCATCATTGCTTGCTGATGAAGAAGATGTAGATACGGTCCTGGATCAACGCTTCAGTCGCCTTCCTTCTAAAGCAGATACATCTCAAGAAATCTGTTCTCCCAGACTCCCCATTTCAGCATCCCACTCATCAAAATCCCGTTCATTAGGTATTGTAAAAGATGCTATTTTACAAAAAAACTGTAAAGTCCTACTATTTTTTAAATTGCTGTAACATTGGTTTATGATATATAAATTTCAGGTGTACATCATTATATGTTTTGATTTCTGTGTAGATTACATCATGTTCACCACCCAAAGACTAATTACCATCCAACACCACACACATGTGCCTAATCACCCCTTTCACCCCCCTCTCTACTTCCTTCCCCTCTGGTAACCACCAATCCAGTCTTTATTTCTATGTGTGTGTTTGTGTTGTTTTTACCTTCTAGTTATGAGTGAGATCATACAGTATTTGAAAGTCCTCCTTTTCATATATCTTTTAAGCTGAGTCAACTTCTCTAGCAAATATCCCCCTAAAGGCATGTGATGTAAAGATACTAAGAGGAAATGTACTCTTAAACAATATCTGTTAGGTGGGGCCAGTTTTTGAAAACTATGATTAGCTTTATTGATGCAGATGCAGAAGTTGTAGGGAGAAAAAAGCATTTGTGGTTTGTTTAGTCATATTTTTATTTTCTTATGAATGTAGATTAGATAGTAAGCACAGATTTCCTGATTTTTATTACATCTTAAAGGAATCAGCAAGTTTTCCTGCACTGTACTCTTTTTGTATAGTCTTAACACTATCCTTACTGCCTTCTAGGGGCAAATGTTACTCCTCAGAATGCACAAAACTTGTCAGATTTCTGCTTTTTCCTAAACCTTCCCAAATTCCCAGGGAAGTTTGATTTTAAAGCTTTCTCTTTTCTCTTCTGGTAGGCTTGTAACTGTTTGGGGTTGGAGACAGAATATTGATGTCAACAAAGGACTTAAGCAGGTGTAATTTCAAAATGTTTTGAAAGCCAAAGGAGCTACCAGGAAGAGAGTTGTTTATGTTGCCTGAAAAACTAAATGTTTATTTTTCAATTCTTTTAAGTACCCAACAGCCTTTTCCATAAGCGACACTACATGAAAATCTCATACTAACTTCTTGCTTTAGACAGGATCCATATAAAATTGAAAAACATGCAATAGTAACAAGAAATGTCCTTATGAGGGGCGCATATACAATCACAAGGTGCCTCCATGAGTTTTTGTTTCCTTCTGTCTAGCACTGAGCATTAAAGTGGTGAGAATTTGAGTTGTAATCTTATTAACCTTCTTATTTTGACTAAGAAAGGGTTATATTTGGCATTCCCATAAGGAAATGAGCATTCGTGTCAGACTTACCTGGGCTTATCTCTGAGTCCTGTCACTTAGTAGCTTTGTGGATTTGGATAAGTCACTTAATCTGAGCCCAGTTTTCTCCCCTATAAAATGAGGATGATAATGTTCTTCATTTAAAGTTGGTGAAGGATAAATGAAATCTTGTATACAATTGCTTATACAGAGTCTGCTGCATCTAAGTGCTAGATAATCTTTTTAAATAGTAGTAGTAGTGTTGGTTATTAGTGTTGTTATTGTTGTTGACATCATCATCATTAGAATTCCTGCCTTGATTTCCTGGTTGAAAGAGTAATTTCTGCAGCATCTAACTTGCCCTGCTTCTGGTAATCTTTATCTGATTTAATTAGTTTTGTGACTCTATAATTTTAGCCTCACTGTTGGTTGTTGTTCAAGAAGCAATAGACTGCATTTTCTAATAGTCTTTTTCCCCCCTTATTTTAGTTGGTGGGTTACTACAATCAAAATTTACAAGTGGAGCTTTTCTTCCACCAAGTGCCTCTGTGCAAGAATGTCGCACTCCCAGAGCATCGTCTTTGATGAATATCCCATCCACATCCCCTTGGTCTGTCCCTCCAACCCTGACCTCTGTGTTTTCAGTGCCCAGCCCAGCTCCTGAGGTTCAGTTGAAAACAGTGGGTACACGCAGACAACCAGGCCTAGTACCTCTTGAAAAGTCTGTCACCTATGGCAAGGGCAAACTCTTGATGGACATGGCCCTATTTATGGGACGCTCATTTCGAGTTGGTTGGGGCCCCAACTGGACTCTAGCTAATAGCGGAGAACAGCTGAGTGGCTCTCATGAAGTGGAAAATCATCAGATTGCTGATTCTATGGAATATGGATTCCTGCCTAATCCTGTAGCTGTTAAATCGTGAGTCACATTTCCTTGTGCTTTTTGAGAAAGGCAACATGGTAGTTGAGAAGAAACTTTTCATCATCAGACCCAAGGTCAGGTCTCTGCTTAGTGATCATTCTACGAATATTCTTAGCACAATTTTAGATAGCAGAAGATAACTGTGTATTAAAAACTAAAATGATTAGTAGGATAAACAGAGTTATCATTTCTTCATCAAGATATGAAGAAATATAATACTTGATAGTTAAATTTTAGTTGGAAAAGTAAGCCCCAAAGCTAGTGCTGCAGCATTCCTTGGGTTTTCATCCTTATTGCATTAGTCATTTTTTCTGTTATTCTCACTTAGATATTGGTGATTTCTTGACATATAAGGCATATTCTCAACTGTGCCTATTTCCTATATCTTAGACCTGATAAGGTGAATGTATAAACCAGATAATTCAAATTCATGCATAAGTATTCGGAAATAAAGTGACTTTCTGATAACTATATGTTACATATTTCTACACAGTCCCCACCATTAACATGTACATATGTGTGCTTATAATTCTAAATACACTTCATATATATATTATATATATAATAATATATATGTATGCTGTACAGATTATATATATTCTTTTCCAGTGGTTATTGGCAGCATGCATACAGTTGTTTTGTGCCAAATATGTAACATTTTCCTATTTACTTTTTATAACAAATTGTGCTGTCTTTACTATAGATTAAGTGACTGTGATCACCTATTATCCTTAGTTTTTAAAGCTGACTTTGAAGAAACAAAAAACAACAGCGGGGCCAGCCCAGTGGCCAAGTAGTTAAGTTCGCATTCTCCACTTTGGTGGCCCAGGGTTTTGCTGGTTCAGATCCTGGGCACAGACCCAGCATCGCTCATCAAGCATACTGAGGTGGCGTCCTACATAGCAGAACTAGAAGGACCCACAACTAAAATATACAACTGTGTACTGGGGGACTTTGGGAAGAAGAAGAAGAAGGAAGAAAACATTGGCAACAGATGTTAGCTCAGGGCCAATCTTTAAAAAAAAAGATAGAAATTTTTTAAAAAACAGCAACATCTCTTAAACCTCACAGTTAGGAATGTTGATCCTAAACCTAGGTTATGCATGATGTTATATTTTGGAGGTTGTTAACATCAATCTTAAAAATTGGATCAAAGCTGGGGCTGGCCCCGTGGCCGAGTGGTTAAGTTCGTGCGCTCCGCTGCAGGCAGCCAGTGTTTCATTGGTTCGAATCCTGGGCGCAGACATGGCACTGCTCATCAAACCACGCTGGGGCAGCGTCCTACATGCCACAACTAGAAGGATCCACAACTAAAATATACAACTATGTACCGGGGGGCTTTGGGGAAAAAAAAGGAAAAAATAAAATCTTTAAAAAAAAAAAAAAAAATTGGATCAAAGCCACATTGACTATATGCTCAGCTTATTTTAGAGTCAGCTCTTCAGTATCGATAAGCTTAGCCTTGTAACTTGTATTACCTCAGTAAGTATAATTTGAGAAACTACTATCCCACAACAGCTTTTAGCCCTTGGATTTCATAGTATCCAGGTACATGCTGAAGCCAGTTCTAAGTCTTACTGTACTGCTTCCCATACTTGTTATAACCTGGCCTAAGAACCCTTTGTATTCTGAATGCATAGGTCAGATAATTTGTTTACTCAGTATATAGCACATCCCATTATAGTTTGACTTTAGGAAACCAAATTTCTTTAAAATCACAGTGGAATGTTTTCCATTCTATTTGTAATCATAAAAAGAAGCAACGGTTTGGTTGTGGGAAAATTCTAGCATCTGTCCTATCTTTATTTTCTATCTTGTTTGTTATTTGCCCTTGTAGCCTAACTGAATCCCCATTCAAAGTTCATTTGGAAAAGCTAAGTTTGAGACAAAAGAAGCCAGATGAAGACCTGCAATTATACCAGACCCCTCTGGAGCTCAAATTGAAACATAGCACTGTCCACGTGGATGAGCTGTGTCCTCTCGTTGTCCCCAATCCAGGAGTTGCTGTCATTCATGACTATGCAGACTGGGTTAAGGAAGCATCAGGAGACTTACTGGAAGCACAAAGTGAGTATGGACTATGCTTTTATCCTTTGATCCCAGGAACAGGGGTAAGAGCATGTGTTCACAGGAGGACAAATTTCTTTATGCCAATGTAGTAGGTAGATCCCTGAGCTTGCGCTTGTCTGTAGCTGAATTGGGATGGGCAAAATCCCAAGCAAGAAGAAATTATATCATTGTTTGCAATTACTCTTATGCCCTTTAACATAGAAGTCGTTGTTCAAAGGAACTGTAGCCAGTCACATCCCTTGGAGTTCTGAAATTACATTCCTTCTCCCACCCAGAGAACATAGGGAGAGAGAGATTGATTCCTTCTTGCTTTTCTAAATCCTGCTCATTCTTTCATGTCCAGCTCAAGTCCCAGTTGGTCTTCCCAACAACTTTGTAAGCTCGTGAGACACAGCTGAGTGAGGTGGAGGCAGATTCAGGGAGATCAACCTGAGTGGTTTTTCAAGGTGTCTGTTGGTTTATATATTTTTAGCCACAATTAGAGAATGCCCTTTCTGTAGTTATTGTAAGATTTCATGTCATAGCATTGTTTTCCTGTTCCTTCCTTAGTTGTGAAGCACTGGAGCCTTACATGGACATTATGTGAAGCTCTGTGGGGCCACCTGAAGGAGCTTGACAGCCAGCTGGATGAACCCAGTGAATACATTCAGATTCTGGAGCGAAGAAGAGCTTTCTCTCGCTGGCTATCTCAGACTGCTGCACCTCAGATTGAGGAGGAAGTCTCTTTAACCCGAAAAGACAACCCTGTGGAGGCTGTCTTCAGCTACCTCACGGGCAAGAGGATCAGTGAGGCCTGCTCTCTGGCCCAGCAGTCAGGTAGGGCATAGCGTCCTTCTCTGCACCCCTGCCTACTTCCTACTCACTGTCCTCCCCCTTAATTGTGGATTTGCCTTTGTCTTCTAACCTGAGAGTAAGTAAAGACTTCCCAGGGAGATGGCTGGTTCCTCCAGAATAGCGACTGTGTCTTCTAGTTTTCTTTTTAGAACCTCAAACATTAAATTTACTTAACTAAAATTATTTTAATTTTATATGCTACTTAAACATTTGTAGTGAAACCAGAAAATGCAGATAAGCAAAAAGCAATAAACCAAAATCACCTAAATCCTTTAATACTATTCACTACAAATATTTCAGTGTGCAATTTGTACTTGGACTGTTTACTTTGTAATATGTAAAATATATACAAATATGTGCACACAGCATCATATGCATGTAAACTTTTCAAAGATGGTATTCTGCTATATATATGTATACTCTGTTCTTTCACATAATACCTTACAAATGTCCTATAATATAGATATAATAGTCAAATGCTTCTGTGTATTCTTTTAGCTATAAATGTACCCTGTTGGCAGATTCCTTTTTTGACATTTAGGCTCCCCCTCCATAAGCAATACTCTGAATCTCTTAAATGTTTTTTTTGCATTGATTCACTTATTTCATTCAAATAAATATGTAGAAGTTTAATTTCTGGATTGAGATTGTTACTTAACTTTTTTTAAGAACTTCCCATATATATTTGTGCTTTTTTAGTTCTTCCATCAATGAGAGACATTCAGCAAGTACTTAATAACCATCTAGACACAAATCTTGATAAGAATAAGGATGACATAGTTCAATTTAATCTACATATAATTGGATTCTTAAACAAACGTTGCTTATTGGAACCTAATTTATCTGAAGCTAACTAGTTAGAGCCATCAACTGGATTTATTTTTTGAGAGCTTGGCCAAGTTGGGGATTATAAGGAACAAATCACAGGAAAAGCTGAAATCAGTGACTTATATAACTGGCCAGTTGCATTCCACTATCACTACATATTTAGCTCATTGCCTTTTGTGGTCTGTATACATTTGTACAGTGAAAACTTGTCATCAGGATTGACGTTCTATAAAGTTATAAAGATTATGAGTCATTAAAAAAATAATGTTATGCTAACCAGCACATGTATCTGTAGCAGAAGAGGATCTTAAGGAATGCCAGAAGTCAAATCCTTAGATTGATTATTCATTCACAAACTACTCTTTTTCTCCTTTTTTTCCCTTACCCTAAGGTTGAATTTTTGGCAAGGCACTACTTTTCAACTTACTTTTCTTCACTACCTCCACTTTCAATAACTGATAGAACAATTAGACAGAAAATCAAGAATATAGAATATTTGAACAACAGTTCAACCAGTGTTACCTGATATCTACCCAACGAGAAGAGACCTCATATCAATTACTTAAGCTTCTACCTTAAGAAACTAGCAAAGGAAGAGTAAACTAAACCCAAAGGTAGAAGAAGGGAGGAAATAATAAAGATTAGAATAGAAATCAATGAAAAGGAAAACAAAGGCAATAGAGAAATCAATAAAACCAAAAGTTAGTTTTGTGGAAAGATCAAGAAAGTTTACAAAGCTTTAACTACACTGACCATGAGAAAAAGAGGAAAGACACAGATTGCCAAAAACAGGAATGAAAAAAGTGAACATCACTACTAACCCTATGGAAAAGGGAATACAATGAGAAATTCTGTGTCAACAAATTCAGCAACTTAGATAAAATTGACAAATTCCTAGGAAGATAAAAATTACCAAAACTGACTCAAGAAAACGTAGAAGATCTAAGTAGATCTGTAACAAGTAAGGAAATTGAATTAGTAATTAAAAATCTTTACTCAGGGGGCTGGCCCCGTGGCCGAGTGGTTAAGTTCGCGCGCTCCGCTGCAGGCGGCCCAGTGTTTCGTTAGTTCGAATCCTGGGCGCGGACATGGCACTGCTCATCAGACCACGCTGAGGCAGCGTCCCACATGCCACAACTAGAAGAACCCACAACGAAGAATACACAACTATGTACCGGGGGGGCTTTGGGGAGAAAAAGGAAAAAAATAAAATCTTTAAAAAATAAAATAAAATAAAAAAATAAAAATAAAAATCTTTACTCAGAAAAGCCCAGGCCTAGATGTCTTCACTGGTGAACACTCTCTTATATTTAAAAAAAGAAATAATACCGAACTTCTATAACTCTTCCAGAGAATAAAAGGAGAGAGCATTTTCCAGCTCATCCTATGATGACACTGTTACCATGATTTCAAAGCAAATCCATGAAAAATCTACGGCTAACATTATACTTAATATTGAAAGACTGAATGATTTTACCCTCAGATTAGGGACACCATTTCTGTACAGTATGGTAATGAATGTTGTAGCCAGTGTATTCAGACAAGCAAAAGAAAGCCAAAGTCACAGATTAAAAAGGAAGAGGTAGAACTGTCTTTATTGACATGTCATGATTCTGTATGTCGACAATCCTAAGGAATTCACAGAAGAGGTAGTGGGACTAACAAAGTAGTTCAGCAAGGTCTCAGAATTCAAGATCAATATACAAAATTCAGTTGTATTTTTATGTATTAAGAACAATCCAAAAATGAAATTAAAAAACAATTCCATTCACAATAGCATCAGAAGGAATAAAATACTTGAGGAATAAATGTAACAAAAGTGAAAGACTTGTACATTGAAAACTACAAAACATTGCTGGGGAAATAAAGATCTAAATAAATGAAGAGACATGACATGTTCATAGACTCCATCTCAACCTCAGCACTATTGGCATTTTTGGCTGGTAATTCTTTGTTGTGGTGGCTGTTTTGGGCATTGTAGGATTTTTAGCAGCGTCCTTGCCCTCTACCCAAAAGAGTCCTCTCCTCTCTAGTTGTGAAAACCAAAAATATCTCCAGACATTGCCAAATGTTCCATGGAGGGCAAAACCATCCAGGCTAAGAACCACTGATGGATTGGAAACCTCAGGATTATTATGTTCTCCCCAAATTAATATATACATTCAACACAGTCTCTATTAAAATCTCCAGCAGGAGTTTTTGCAGAAATTAATAGGCTGATCCTTATTTGGAAATGTAAAAAACCTAACCAGTTTTGAAAAAGAATGAAGTCAGGCAACTCAGTGCTTTCTGATATCAAACTTCTGTAAAGCTACAGCAGACAAGGCAATGTGGTACTGGCATTAGGATGAACATGCTGATCAATGGAAGAGAAATGAGAATCCAAATACAAAAACCGTTAGGCTTATATTCAGTTGATTTTTTTTTTTTTAAGATTTTATTTTTTTCCTTTTTCTCCCCAAAGCCCCCCGGTACATAGTTGTATATTCTTCGTTGTGGGTCCTTCTAGTTGTGGCATGTGGGACGCTGCCTCAGCATGGTTTGATGAGCAGTGCCATGTCCGCGCCCAGGATTCGAACCAATGAAACACTGGGCCGCCTGCAGCGGAGCGCACGAACTTAACCACTCGGCCACGGGGCCAGCCCCTATTCAGTTGATTTTTGACAAGTACCAAGAGAGTTTAAATGTGGAAAGGATAGTCTTTTCAACAAATAGTGCTGGGATAGTTGGATAATCAGACAGAAAAGATAAATAGATCCTTACTTCACACTGTATACTAAAATCAACTTGAAGAAGTACCCTAGAATCCTGCCATTTGCTGCCTGTATGTTTTTGTCTATGGGAAAGTCTGTGTGAAAAGTCAAGGATTGGCAGAAGCTGACTGGTTTCTTGACTGTGTGATAAGAGCAGAGAATCTTAATGATTGTATCAAGCTATGATATACCAGTTTTCTCTCTGAACTTGACCATCTATAGTGTGACCAGAATATTTCTATTTCTTGGCCACTAAATCCTCTCTTGGATTATATAGATATACAGAAATAATCTTTTCTTTTTTCCTTTATTATTATTCACCTAGCATACTAGCTACTGACTACATAGTCTAGTGTGCTGCAGCACTTAACGGCATGAATGGTAGTCCTTTCATGCTTTGGTTAGTTAAACAATCAGGGAGACAGCTTGGCCTATCAGCACATTTCCAGGTGTGTTCCTGATAGGTGATTTTCTTCTTCCTGGCCTCTTTAGTTTGTGAAGGAAATTCTTTAAGATGAGAGCTTCAGTTTCTGGCAGGATGGTACTTTTAGTCCTGTAAGAATGATCCATGTACAAAAACAAAAGGGAAAGGACTATTGACTTGTAAGAGGATTGTATGAAGGCTTAAACAAAGAATAATGAACATTTTCATAAACTGAAGTTTCTGTCCCCTCACATTCTAGTTAGTTAGAATATTTTTATTTCCTTAGCCCTTTGTACTTAAAAAATTTTATTAAAAAAGATTATTGGACCTATGAGAATGAAAGACTCAATGAGTCTTTATACCATACACACATATGTTTTTCCTTTAGTTTTCAGTTTGCCATTTCTCAGTGTTACTCTAGTTGGGCATGTTTTTAATTAGGTCATCTTAGTTTTCACTACAAATCTTTGAATCAGATGATCTCCTCCATTTTACAGATCAAGTGGCTTGTCTAGGGTCACAGAAGTAATAGTAGATCTGTCATTGAACTCTGTATGCTATAATCTATATGTAATTTGGGTTAAACTACTTTGAAGATCTTCTAACCCAAGTAAAAAATGGTAAGTTCTTGATTAAGACTTTGGCACTACGGCAGAAAGCAGTCAGAGGTGTAAAGTTAAAGTTCTTCCTCCTGAGGACTAAAGGAAATAACATAATGCCCCCAAATGTTTCCCAAAGTCGCTAAATCCTCAGTTTCACCAGAGAACTTCTGTTTCTCTTGTAGGTGATCATCGTCTTGCCCTTCTTTTATCCCAGTTGGTGGGGAGCCAGTCGATCCGGGAGCTGCTTACTATGCAGCTGGTCGATTGGCATCAGCTCCAGGCTGATTGCTTCATCCAGGATGAGAGACTGCGCATCTTTGCCCTGTTGGCTGGAAAACCGGTATTTTCCTCTTTTCTCATAAACTCACATAAATTTTCTCCTAAATTCAACATTGCTTAAGGTTAAGGCAAAGAGCTCTCTTTGTAAATTGAACACTAGTACACATAACTAAGCAACTTATTTTTAATTTTTAGTGGAAATATTTTCAAATTATAGAGGTACACCATGTACATTGTAAAAAAACTAGTTATATAGAAATTAAAACATTAAAATTCACCATATCCCATATCATAGTGACAAACAACATAAATAATTTGTTGTCTGTCTTTCCAGAAATATTTTATCTATGTCAACATATATGTGTGCATATTTACATAAGTGTTATGTTCAAATAAAAACCATTATACGTAGCAGTTCTGCAACTTTTTTTTTTTAACTTAATGTATATGGACATTTTTTCATGTTATGTAGCATCCTTCTTTTAATGGAGGCCACTTCTATTTCATTTTATGGAAGATATACCATAATTATTTTAAGCCATTTATTGCTGCCTACTTGTTTTGATTGCCATCTTAAAGTCAATTTCCAGTAGTGAAATAACTAGACAGAATTTATGCACATCTTCAAGTTTTATAAGTTGGCAACTGTGGGTTTTGGGAAGACCTCCTCTGCTCCTAGTGGTTCTCATCTCTTAGAGCATTGATTGTCTAAATCCACCCTCTCACTTGCCAGCAAGGGACTATGTATTTTACATCTGGATCACTAACACTGCCATCTAGATCATTTAAAATGTTACTTGAATAAGTGAGTAACTTGCAGACCTGAGCAGTAACTAGGTAACATACATAGCTGTGCTGATGATTTTGTCTCCTGCAGGTGTGGCAGCTCTCAGAGCAGAAGCAAATCAATGTGTGCTCCCAGTTAGACTGGAAACGCTCCCTGGCTGTCCATCTTTGGTATTTGCTTCCACCAACAGCCTCCATTTCCACGGCACTCAGCATGTATGAAGAAGCATTTCAGGTATATGTGTCCAGTTAAGCCAAGCAAGAGTCCTGGTGGGGGTTCTGTACTCCAGAGGAAAAACTATCAAGTCACATTTCATAATACTTTTTCCTAACTGCTTTGTTTGAAAGTACATGACATTGAAATGGACCTAGGAAATCTGATAGAAAATCTTTTCCTTTTTGCCTGCCTCTGGACAGGGCTACTCTTAAACTTCTCCAAGTGTCTGCTTCTGTTTTATTTAATATCATGAGTTTCCACAGTTGACATTCTTATTGCTATTTTCCGGCCCCCAAATCAGAGGGTGTTTCTTCATTCCTAATGCTGTCTTATTCCTTTGGGAATTCCCTGAGATACACCCTGGCCTGAGGCTTGCAATGGCCCCCAATTAGCAGATCTGAAATTTGCCTCCAACTATCATCATATTTCATATTCCTTGTCAGGGTTGAGGTTAAAGAAGTATTACTGTTTTTAGTGCCGTCATTTCTTCACTGCTTTTCTTACTGTCCTTTTTTATTGTCTTTGATATCATTTGTCAGAATTATTTGTCCAAAAAAAGAGAACACTAAAGAAACTTAGTGTAATAAGAATTATGACAAGAAAAGTGTTGGGATTAGTGAGAGCTATCCAAAGTCTTTGCCAGTCCACTGAAGACAGGTGGACTATGTCACTGATCAAGAGAAGTTTAAAGTCCTTGACACATTCTTTTAGCGAGTGTCATATCATTCTTAATACACGTATCTGAGTAACTGAGATATGATGGCATTTAGTAGACACACTAGCAGCTGATGTATTGGTTTATCAAATTCTTACCTTCAGAATACCTCTGAGGGTGACAGATATGCCTGCTCCCCACTTCCTTCATACCTGGAGGGCTCTGGCTGTGTGTTAGAGGAGGAGCAAGATTCACGGAGACCACTTCAGGATGTCTGCTTTCACCTTCTAAAACTCTACAGTGACAGGTAAATCAGAGCATGCATTATAGTCACTTGAGGGTTGATGAACCCTGGGGCATCCTTTCCTGAGTTTTTCCCTTTCATATGTGTCCAAATTGCTGTTAAGTCTATATAAATTACCAAAATATAACAGAGTAGTTGAATGCAAAGAGCATTGGAGCTAAGAGTTAGAAATCAAATTTATTTTTATCAACTTTAATGAAATACAATTTACATATACTAAATTGTGTGGTTTGATATGTTTTAATGTAATGTAACTATCATCACAATCAAGATTTTGTATTACCCCCAAAAAGTTCCTTCCTGTCCCTTTGCAATCAGTCCCCACCTTGGACAACTACTGACCAACTTTTCATTACTATAGATTAGTTGTGGTATTCTAGAATTCTGTACAATTGGTATCATTCTGTATGTTATCTTTTGTCCCTGGCTGCTTTCACTCAGCGTAATGATTTTGAGATTTATTCATGTTAATATGTGTAATCAGAAGTTTTTTATTGCATAATTTATTTATTTGTTTGTTGATGGACAGTTAGGTTTTCTTGTTTTTGGCTATTAAGAATAAAGCTGCTGAGGGCCAGCGCGGTGGCCCAGCGGTTAAGTTCGTACATTCCACTTCTTGGCAGCCCGGGGTTCGCCGGTTCAGATCTTGGGTGTGGACATGGCACTGCTTGGCACGCCATGCTGTGGTAGGCGTCCCACTTGTAAACTAGAGGAAGATGGGCACAGATGTCAGCTCAGGGCCAGGCTTCCTCAGCAAAAAAAAAAAGAGGAAGACTGGCAGTAGTTACCTCAGGGCTAATCTTCCTCAAACAAAAAAGAAGAAAGCTGCTATTGACATTTACATCCAAAAGTGCTTATATCACTTTACATTCCCACCAAGATCTCCAGTTGCTCCATATCCTCTTCAAAATCTGGTATTATTAGGGGCTGGCCCTGTGGCCGAGTGGTTAAGGTCACATGCTCCACTTCTGTGGCCCAGGGTTTCACTGGTTTGAATCCTGGGCGTGGACATGGCACCACTCGTCAAGCCACATTGAGGTGGCATCGCACATGCCACAACTAGAAGGACCCACAACTAAAAAAATATCCGTCTATATACAGGGGGGATTTGGAGAGAAAAAGCAAAAAAAAAGAGTGGCAACAGTTGTTAGCTCAGATGCCAGTCTGTAAAAAAAAAAATTGGTATTATTAGCTCTTAAAATTTTACCATTTTAATGGGCATATAATGGTGTCTCATTCTGTGTTTTGTTTGTTTTTTTGTGTTTTTTTTAAAGATTTTTTTTTTTTTTCCTTTTTTATCCCCAAAGCCCCCTGGTACATAGTTGTATATTTTTAGTTGTGGGTCCTTCTAGTTGTGGCATGTGGGATGCCACCTCAGCATGGCTTGATGAGTGGTGCCATGTCCACGCCCAGGATTCGAACCGGCGAAACCCTGGGTCGCTGAAGCAGAGCACGCGCACTTAACCACTCAGCCACAGGGCCGGCTCCTTGTGTGTGTTTTTAATAAGAAATGCGGAGTGGTTTATTTATCCTACAGTACTATATTAACACATGGTGTTATATCTAATCAGTTAATTAAAACTATCTCAGAACTGTCTTTTTACATTATATCAGAAACACTGAGGGGTTTTCTTCAGTCAAGACTAACAGCTCACATCTCATTTCAATTTCTCAGATACTTTATTTTAAATATAGAGTATTTAACTATATTAATTATAGAATAATAACTATGTCCTTTCTTTCCTGATATTGGTAATTTGTGTTTTCTCTCTTTTTTTCTTGATTAGTCTACCTCCAGCTTTTGATTTCATTGGTTATCTCTATTATTAATCCAGCTTGAAATGGATCATAAACCTAAATGTCAAACTTAAGACAAATAACCTTCAAGAAGAAATCAAAACAAAATCTTTTCAACTGTGGGTTAGGCAAAGATTTCTTAGATACCAAACACCCAATCCATAAAAGAAACATTGGTAAATTGGACTTCAACAAAATTAAAAACTGCTCATTGAAAGACAGTTAAGAGAATGAAAAGGTAGTCCACAGGTTAGGAGAAGATAGTTACAATTCTTGTATCTGATAAAGGACTTGTATCCAGAACATATAAAGAACTCTCAGAACTCAATAATAAAACAAACAACCCACTTTAAAAATAGGACAGAATATTTAAACTGATGCTTCACCAAAGACCTGAATATCAATTAAACACATGAAAAGATGTTCAGCATCAACAGACAATAGGAACATGCAAATTAAAGCCATCATGGGATACCACTACCCACCTATTAGAATGGCTAAAAATTAAAAAGACTTTCTGTACCAAGTGTCATCATGTGTGTGGAGCAATTGGAATTCTCATATATTGCCGATGGAAAATGTAAAATAATATTGGCGCTTTGGTAAACAGTTTAGCAGCTTAAAAAGTTAAACATACACCTACATACATACGATCCAGCCATTCCACTCCTAGGTATTTACCCGAGAGGAATGAAAACACATGTCTTATACAGATGTTGATAACAGCTTTATTTGTAATAGTCCAAAACTGGAAACAACCCACATGTCCAACAACAAGTATTAGTTTTGAAAGAGGTGAGACAAAAAGAATACCCCCCAAAATGTACCTACCATTTGATTCCGATTTATATAAAATTCTGGAAAATGTAAACTATAATGACAGAAAGAAGATCAGTGGTTGCCTGGGAAGGGTAGGTGTAGGGAGTACCAGGAGAGAGGGACTACAGAGAGGCCTAAGGAAATTTTTGGAGGTGATAAAGTATGTTTCTATCTTGACCTTGGTGGTGGTTTCACAGATGAATACATTATGTTAAAACTTATGAAAATTGTAAATTTGTGCAGTTCCTTGTATGTAAGGTTTTTTGTAGGGGTTTTTTTCTGTTCCTCCCCGAAGTCCCAGTACATAGTTGTATATTCTAGTTGTAAGTCCTTCTAGTTCTTCCATGCAAGCTGCTGCCACAGCATGGCCACTGACAGACAAGTGGTGTGGTTACGTGCCCAGGAACCAAACCTGGTCCGCCAAAGTGAAGTGCACCAAACTTTAACCACTAGGCCATCAGAGCTGGCTCTGTCAGTTTTTTTATTTTTGTTTTTTTTGCTGAAGAAGATTCAGCCTGAGCTAAAATCTGTTGCCAGTCTTCCTCTTTTTTTGTTTTTTTGCATGTGGAAGATTCACCCTGAGTTAACATCTGTGCCAGTCTTCCTCTATTTTGTATGTGGGTCACTGCCACAGCTTGGCCACCAACAAGTGGTATAGGTCCACGCCTGGGAACCAAACCCAGGCCACTGAAGCAGAGTGCGCTGAACTTAACCACTGGGCCACAGGGCTGGCCCCTCTGTTAGTTTTTTTAATGTAGGAAAAAGGAGGAGGAAGGAAAGGATATCTCAAGGTACCAGAAATAGAAAAACCAAAGCCAGAATGAGACAGTAAAGCTTCTCAGGTAAAAAGGTAGAATTGCAATGACTTAAACCCTTATATAAAATCCACACACACCCTGTCTCTTAAAATAGTCTAGAACTGCACTGTCCAAAATAACAGCCACTACTCACAAATACTATTTTAAATTTAAAATTTTTTAAATTTAATTACTCATTCACACTAGCTATATTTCAAGTGTTTAATAGCCACATGTGGGTAGTGGCTATCATATTGGTCAAGGCAGATTATAGAAGATTTCCATCATTGCACAAAGTTCAGTCTAACAGCACTGGTCAAGCAAAACTCCACTCATTACTTGGGGAGTTGTTAGGAAGTTGTAACATGTCTGGGATCCTTGGTGAAGGGAAAAGTTAGTGGTCAGTAATCTAAGCCCCAGATCTTTAGAACTTGCAGGTGTGGGATCTCAGTTTATACTGTTCTTAGGATCTGGGAATTACAAGCTAAGAACTTAACACATAAACTGGTCCAGGACCATTGAAATCCTTGGGGCCCCTAGCAGAAGAAAAAGCAACTGTCTGTAGGGATGCTTTCAAAACTCAGGGCACCTGAATTTCTATATAAAGAATAATACCTACTGTAGACAAAATCAAAGGTAAAAATTACAAGCCAGTGAAGGAAATAACCATCATGAAGACTAGTTAGCTGTTCAAACAAATAGAATTATCACTTTAACAACTTCAGGTATAGAACAATCTGAAAGATACTAGGGTAAATTTGTTTTTTAAATGGTTAAGAAAAGTAATCGACACTGTAACGAAGGAATGGAAGGGTGAGAGTTGTGGAGACTCCCTGTATCAGGATGGTAAAATATATAGGCCGAACAAATACCAGCAAACGTACTGAATACACAGCCACAGAAGAGAAGGTGCCTTCTTTTTTGGTAGGATCTATCATCTGGTTAAACCTAGAAGTAGATTGATACGAAACAGTCTTAGAGGGAGACTGTGAGGCCTATAATGCTTCTGCTCACAGATGTCTACCTTTATTGTCTTCTAAGCCATGGCCAGAACAGTTGACCTGTTCAGTGCAGGACGTCTGCTGTATGTATGAAATGGTAACTCTCAGCACATTCTCCTTTGCAGACATTATGATCTTAATCAGCTCCTGGAGCCTCGAAGCATAACAGCAGATCCTTTGGACTACCGCCTAAGCTGGCACTTGTGGGAGGTGCTGAGGGCTCTTAACTACACCCACCTCTCAGAGCAGTGTGAGGGTGTGCTGCAGGCCAGTTATGCTGGCCAACTGGAAAGTGAGGGGCTCTGGGAGTGGGCCATCTTTGTCCTCCTGCACATTGACAACTCAAGGTGAGTGAGAAGCCATCAGACCTACTGGGTGCATCTAGCACTACAGGGCAATGCCAAAGGGATCAGTCTCTTAGGGTTCAGTTCAGCAAGTAAGTGTTTAGAGTGTATTTTGGGTCCAGCCTTGTGATAAACCTTAAGACAGTTTAACCTGCAGCCCAGACTGTGTCCATATTCATGTGAACAAGTTAGAAATGAGACTGCCTTTGATTAAGTGCCAAATTGTGCTATTTAACATAAGGCTTCTCAGTAGCCTGAGAAGAGAGAAGAGACCTCTGTAAACTGCAGAATCTCTGTGAATCTTTCTAGAGATAAGATTCAAAGAACTTGTAAATTGGAACAGGAAATAATTAAATGGAAAGGGAAGGATATGCCCAGGTGGAGAAACCCCGTTAACTTAGGCAAAGATTTACTTGAATGTGGCATGTTTACAATTACACATAAGTAGTGCTGGCTGAGCTGCCTCAGTAGATCCATGGAGTGATGTAATGGGTTGGCAGGGAGGCCCCTGCTTTTTCTCTTACTTCTGGCTTTCTCCCTCTCTGGCCTTCCCTTCCCATCACCCACCCATACCCTTAAAGGGCAGTATTTGATAGTATTGTATTTACCAATGAACCTTACTTAGATGAGTAATGTTTTGGTTCTGTGTCTTAAGAGAACCAGAGAAACGCCTTTTCTCCATGCTGTGAATGAGATAAAGTTGGAGGTTTTTGTTTTTTTGTTAATGGTAGCAGCGTGGCATTACAATGATAAAAAAAAAATACAAGCATTTATGTAGTACTTTGTTATATAGTGCTTCTACGTATGTTTATACTCTGTCCTAAGTACATACATTAACTCATTTAATGCTTATAGTAAATCTATGAGATAGACACTCTTACTGTCTTTGTTTTACAGATGAGCATCCCAAGGCACAGAGAGATTAAATAACTTTTGCTCAAGGTTACATAGCTAGTAAATGGCAGGGTGAGGCTTCCAACTCAAGATACCCAGAGTCTATGCTCTTAGTCACTGTGCTGCACTGTCATGTTGTATGGTGTGGAAATAAGTTGAGTTTTATAGTTAGACCTGCCTAAATTCTAGATAACTGTGTACTCACTTTTACCTAGGATAAAGCTTACTCACTTTTGATTTTGGGTAAAGACACTCTCCAACCCTCAGTTTTGTAATCTATAAAATCATTATATTGATCCTTATTCAAAGGTGATTGTGGGATTAAAGGAGTGAAAGTATAAAGCATTAAGCACAGTCTTCCTTTTAAAGAATGTCTTTCCTCTTCTCCCTTACCAGGAAGCAGAATGACCCCAGGCTTTAACTTTGAATTTATTTAAACACACTCATGGGAAATTTCACGTGGTAAAAATCTGGCTGATAGGATGACGTGATTCAGTTGGCTGTGGAGAAGCAGATCCTGTTGGCTGGGTGGGAGGAGAGGGCAGTTGTTATGAAATTGGAAGTCCCTGAAAAGCCTGGGAGTCCTTGAAAAGCCTAGGAGTTCAGAAAAGAATCTGAGATGAGGAGAATAGTTTTGATCTGAAATTAAAATGGCTAGTCCCTTAGCCCAGACAGAAAAGGACTCTCCTTAAGAGGCCTTCAGAGCAGAAAGAGTGAGTTTAACCTAAATCTGGAGGTAGAGAGAAAATGAATTAGGAAGGCTGATGGCTTTGAGAGGGGAAAAAAAAAGACCTGGAAGAGACCTTACCTTTAAAAACTACTTTGCTTACTTGTGCTAACCATGTGGGAGAAAGGGAAGGGAGAAGGTTAGGAATGAACTGCAGAGGACTGCTCTGTATCGGATTCCCCTGTTCCAGTCCTTGATCTCCTATTTGTAAAAAGAAAATAATGCAGAGATCCTAGTGAGGAAAGCCTTTTCTCATCACTAAGGAAACTTCCCTAGAGTATTAGTTTTCAGATTTTTTTTGACCATGAAAATGTACAGGCATAACTTGGAGATATTGCAGGTTCAGTTCCAGACCACCACAATAAAGCAAATATCACAATAAAGTGAATCACAAAAATTTTTTTACTTCCCAGTGCATAGAAAAGTTATGGTTATACTATCCTGTAGTCTATTAAATGAGCAATAAATAGCATTATGCCTTAAAAAATGTACATACCTGAACTTAAAAATACTTTATTGCCAAAAAATGCTAAACGTCTTCTGAGCCTTCAGCGAGTTGTGGTGGAGAGTCTTGCCTTGATGTTGATGTTGATGGCTGCTGACTGATCAGGGTGGTGGTTGCTGAAGGCTGAGGTGGCTGTGGCAGTTTTTTTTTTTTTTTTTTTCTTTTTTGCTGAGGGAGATTAGCCCTGAACTAACATCTTGCCAATCTTCCTCTTTTTTTGCTTGAGGAAGATTAGCCCTGAGCTAACATCTCTGCCAGTCTTCCTCTACCTTATATGTGGGTCGCCACCTCAGCATGGCTGACAACAAGTGGTACAGGTCGACGCCGAGCATCTGAACCCTTGAACTGAGGCCACCAAAGCAGAACACTCTGGACTTAACCACTATGCCATGGGGCTGGCCTCTGTGGCAATTTCTTAAAATAAGACAACAGTGAAGTTTGCCACATATCAATGATTGACTCTTCGTTTCATGAACGATTTCTCTGTAACATGCCATGCTGTTTGGTAGCATTTTACCCATAGCAGAATTCTTTTTAAAATTGGAGTCAGTCCTGTCCAGCCCTACTGCTGCCTTATCAACTAAGTTGATATAATATTCTAAATCCTTTATTGTCATTTCAGCAATCTTCACAGCATCTTCACCGGGAGTAGATTGCATCTCAAGAAACCACTTTCTTTGTTCATCCATAAAAAGCAAATCTTCATCTATTAAAGTTTTATCATGAGATTACAGCAATTCAGTCATGTCTTCAGGCTCCACTTCTAAATCTGGTTCTCTTGCTATTTCTACCACATCTGCAGTTACTTCCTCCACTTTTTTCCTGAGCAGTAGCTCTCAACAGTGGGCTTAAAATGTTCAGTAAATCATGTTATAAACAGATGTGCTGTCATCCAGGCTTTTTTGTTCCATTTATAGAGCACAGGCAGAGTAGGTTTAGCATAATTCTTAAGGATCCTAGAATTTTCAGAATGGTAAATAAGCACTGGCTTCAACTTAAAGTCACCAGCTGCATTTGCCCCTAACAAGAGAGTCGGCCTGTCCTTTGCAGCTTTGAAGCCAGGTGTTGACTTCTCTCTAGCTATGAAAGTCATTGGTGGCATCTTCTTCCAATATACAGCTGTGTCATCTACACTGAAAATCCATTGTTTAGTGTAGCCGCCTTCATTGATGATCTTAGCTAGATCTTCTGGATAACCTGCTGCAGCTTCTACATCAGCACTTGCTGCTTCACTCTGTACTTTTACGTTATGGAGATGGCTTCTTTCCTTGAACCTCAGGAACCAGCCTCTGAGCTAACAAACTTTTAGCTTCAAACTTTTCCTCTGCAGCTTCCTCACATCTCTCGGCCTTCATAGAACTGAATAGAGGTAGGGCCTTGCTCTGGATTAGGCTTTTGCTTAAGGGAATGTTGTGGCTGGTTTGATCTTCTCTCCAAACTACTGAAACTTCTCCATGTCAGCAATAAGGCTGTTTCACTTTCTTATCATTTGTCTGTTCACTGGAGCAGCACTTTTAACTTCCTTCAAGAACTTTTCCTTTGCATTCACAACCTGACAAACTGTTTGGCACAAGAGGCCTAGCTTTGGGCCTATCTCAGCTTTCTACCTGCCTTTCTCAATAAGTGTAATTATTTCTAGCTTTTGATTTAAAGTGAGAGATGTGCGACTCTTCCTTTCACTTGAGCATTTAGAGGCCATTGTAGGGTGACTAATTTCAGTAGTGTTGTGTCTCAGGAAATAGGGAGGCTCAAGGAGAGAGAAAGAGACAGGGAAATGACCAGTCAGTGGAGCAGTCAGAACCCACACAACATTTATCAATTAAGGTCACTGTCTTATACGGGCATGGTTCATGGCAACCCAAGACAATTACAGTAGTAACGTCAAAGATTACTGATCACAGATCACCGTACAAATGTAATAATAATGAACAAGTTTGAAATATTGAGAGAATTGCCAAAATGTGACAGAGAGACACAAAGTGAGCAAATGCTGTTGGAAAAATGGCACCAACAGTCTTGCTTGACACAGGGTTGCCACAAACCTTCAATTTGTAAAAAATGCAGTATCTGCCATGCACAGTAAAGCAAAGCACAATAAAACAAGGTATGCCTGTAATGCACTTAGATACTTTCTGTTGTATTTCATTTAAAAAAATCTGGTGTGATGGCTTTTGATTTTTTTTTAGTCAAGTTTAAAGTGATCCACTAAGGGTCAAGATCTGCAGTTTGACAGACTGCCCCAGGGGCCACTCGGAGCTGTCTGAGGCAGCCTTCTGCATCAATGAGGCTGGGATTTATTCCAATTTATCTTTCTGTAGCATGCGTGAGAAGGCTGTTCGAGAGCTGCTTACCCGACACTGCCAACTATTGGAGACCCCTGAATCTTGGGCTAAGGAGACTTTCCTGACCCAGAAGCTTTGTGTGCCTGCTGAGTGGATCCATGAGGCCAAAGCGGTGCGAGCACACATGGAGTCCGACAAGCACTTGGAGGCCCTCTATTTATTTAAAGCTGGGCACTGGAACCGTTGCCACAAACTCGTCATCAGGCACTTAGCTTCTGGTGAGTGCTTCAGACTAGGGCCTATGTCTCCTGGAATCACCCAAATTCTTCAACCTCTGAACCCTATGAGCCAGGCCAGAGATGATACTTAGTATGGGACATGGCCTATTTGAATCAGATCTCACTTTGGAAGAGCTCTCTGTGCAGAAGAGGCATGGCCAGGATGGGGAGCTAAAGGGGCAGAAGTAGACAGCAATATCGTTAAGTTACCATTTGCCAGGAATATTCTTGATATGCACTAATTATGTTAAGCTCTTTCTTTGTTTAGGGAATTTTATTCAACAATACCAGATATATCTGTTTGGGGAACTCAAGCCAGAAATTCTTCACATTTTTCTTTGGAGAATTCTAAAATATCTACTTGTAATTTTCAAGTCTGACCCAACATTATTTCCCCTTCCTGTCTTGGATTTCTGCCATGTCTTCTGTGTATTTTTGGGAACCATATACTTGTGCAGACATAGTGCTCAATATTTTGTTTTTTCAGATGCCATCATTAATGAGAACTATGACTACCTGAAGGGGTTCTTGGAAGACCTGGCACCTCCAGAGCGCAGCAGCCTGATTCAGGACTGGGAAACATCTGGGCTTGTTTACCTGGACTATATTCAGGTCATTGAAATGCTCCACCATGTACAGCAGGTACCCCAGTTCTTTAAACCACTGCCTGGTTTTCCTTTTCCTTGGCCTTTAGAGACCTCAAAAGGCCTGAGCACCACTTGAAAACCTCATTGGCAGAGAGAGCACTCTCAGTACAGGAGGGATCTTTTGATGAGGCTAATTTGATGTAGCCATTTTGACAGCTGTATGAAAACTTAAAAATACTTTGTGTGTTTATTACCAAGTAATCTGTGCAATAGACATTCCTGGGGCTTGTCCCTAGTCAGTCTCCTCCCCTTGCCCAGCCCTAGTTTGAGTGAGAAGCTCAGAGGTGAGACATACAGTAAGGTCATAGATTTCGTGAGGACAGTTGTTTCATATATATCATTTGGCATGTTTTAAAATTGGAAGTATTTTGTTTTAGTCTTCATTAAAATATCTTGTGTCGGTCATGATTGTCATAATATAGGTCTCCATTACTTACAGCACAAAGAGCACACTCATTAACATAGGATTCAAGCCCTTGTAGAGGCTTTTCCCTTTCAGTCCGCCTCAACTCCTGCCACTCTCACCTCACGGTCCAGCCTCACCAGCCTCTTCTTCTCTCACTACGTTACTCATGCTGTTTCCAGCAAACCTTGTTTTATTCCGCTTTTTAACTGTCACACTCATCCTCATCCTTTACGATCTCAATTGCTGTAAGTCCTACTTAGCTCTGCTTTTCCCCTAGGAAGAGTTAATTGCCCTTTCTTTTTTACTACCAAGACACTTGGTACCTTTTTCTACTAGCGTACATGACCATGTTGTAGTTACTTATCCACATCTGTCTTCAGGTTGCCATAAGCTCCTTTGGGGGAGATCTTCTTTATTTTAAGGTTAAAGGCAATAGAGTGTAGAGGGTAAAAGTCAAGTTCTAGAGTCACACTGTTAGGTTCAATTCATGGCTCTCACACTCACTAGCTATGTGACCTTGAGAAAGTTAATTAACCTCTCTGTCTCACCTGAAGAAAGGGGGGGGGTAGGGGGTCACAGATTTTAGTAGACATCTGACAGAGTTATAACAAAGATATATGCATAAAGTGTTTAGCAGACCACATAACATATTAAATGCTTAATAATTATCTTTTATTATCCTCATCAAAAGTCCCAACTACTAGCACAGAGCATGGCACGTTAATATGCATAATTCAGTATTTGCTGCACTTTTAGGATGGATTAAGAGCATGATCCCTGAAGAAACCCTATTCTAGTTGCAAATTAATTTATTTACACAACCGTAGTTACTGAGAACCTACCATGTGCCAAGCACTGGTGGATTTGGGGGATATAAAGGTAAACAGTATGTGTTCTGCCCTTACCAAAGTAATAATTTTGGTGGAGAAGATATATACAGGTATACCAGCAATGACTATCACATGATAAGTGTAGGGATTAAGTAGAGTGCTGTATGGCAGCGCATACACAGAGTACCTAATCCAGTCTGCGGGAGTCGACAGGCTTTCTAGGTGACATCTAAATTCTTAGGGATGAAAAAGGAAGGCTGGGTGGGGGAAGAGTGCTTCAGCAGAGAGAACAACAGGAGTAGAAGTCTGGAGATCAGAGAGATCGTAGTGCTTCCAGGGAACTTTTACTAGCTTCAGTGGTTTTGGAGTATGGAGTGCAAAGGGGAGCCGTGTAGATGTGGTGAAGCCACAGACCTCTCTCACCTGGACTGCTGTGGTTGCCACCTGATCGGTCGCCCTGCTTCTACTCTTGTTCCTCTACGATTCATTTCCTCACAGCAATGAGAGTCATCTTTCTAGTGCACAAAGCATGTTATCTCACTCGTTTGTCTGAAACCTCCCAGTGGCTTCTCATCTCACTTAGAATAAAGTGCTCCTTAGCAAGTCTTAGATGCTCTTCGTCAATAATTCTTACTTTTTTTGAGCGATGAACCCCCATGGCAGTTGGGGGAAGCCCATGAATGGACCTCTGATATTTTTAAATACATAAAATTTAAATACATAGGATTACAAAGGAAACCAACTATATTAAAATACAGTTATCAAAATATTAAAAACTTTCAGTAAGTAATAAGTGCTTTATTAACATCTTAAATAACAAGCTCTAACAGTAGATCTACTAACTACTGTAATTTTGAAGTACTATATTTAAAAATCATTAACGGAAATGTGATACAAAAGTCGCTGTAATTTCTGTTGATGACAAAGTCACAGTTACTGCTGATATCTACATTAATAATTAAATGCTGATTTTTAGTTAAAAGTTAGTAAAAATAAAGATTTTATTTTTCCTAGTCCAAGTTCACAGACCCTTTGAATTCTAAGGGCCCCCAGTTATGATCCCCTGCTATATAAAACGTCTCCGGTTTTCTCTTCCTCTACCCTCTGCTTTACCCCCCATTTCACCACATAAACTTCCTTTGCATTCCCACCTTAGGGGGTTTTAAGCTTAAAAACTAAAGCTTGACCCTCTCTTTGTCAGGTCTTCACTTAGATATGACCTTCCTCAAGGAAGGCTTTCTCTGATCCCCCAGGCTGAAGTAGCCATTCAGTTTGTCTCTGCCACATCACCCTGTTTGAATTATCTGCATGGCTTGTGATTGTTCAAGGTTTATTACTATCTGATATTGTTTCTTTATTTTCTGTCCCTAAGTTTTATGAGAGCAAAGACCTTGTCTTATCTTGTTTACCACTTTTTAAAGTGAAGGTAAAGACTGAATTCTGGCAGATAAAAAGGACAGTACTGTATAGACATTAAATGATAGACTCTGCAAAGCCCCCCAAAAGTATATTCAATGAGAAATACTTCTTGGAAGCGTTGAGTGAGCCTTTTGGAGAAGGAGGAGGTGATGGAAGACTTAGTAAATAGGCGGGGGTTAATGTAAGAGTTGGAGAAAGGGGGGCTAACCAAGAGTCATTTGAGACAAATGGGGATAAGATGCTGCTGGAAAGTATTCATAATGTAAGTAATGAATAATTCCTCTGGCTACAGTATGGTAGAAAAAGGATGCAGAGGGGATCACAATAAAGACAGTTATCGAGCTCTTAAGATATTTCAGATGAGAAGTAATGGTAAGCTGACCTAGGACAATGACCCTGGGATGGGGAATCAAAGATTGGAATATTAGGCTAGAGATAAAAATTTAGGAGTCATCATCACATTGATGGCAATTAGAGCCTTAGGAGTGGGAGAGGAGGAGATACAGTGAGAAGAGGGCCCTACTGTATTTTAGAAAGGGCTATGAATTTGGAGTCAGGAGACCTAAATTAAATGCTAATTTGGGCTCTTACTGTGTGCTCTTAAGAAGTCATACCATCTCTCTGAATCCAGATTTATCTAGATTTTTGGTGCCATGTTAAAGCTTGCTAGTTGCATGGCTCATGAGTGGTAATCTCAAGACCTGCTCAGTCCAAGACTCTGCACTCTTTCTTACTTTCCTGTTGTGTATTACTGCTAAGGGTGTGACTTGTCCTCAGTGACTAGGCTGAATGGTGGTGACATGGCACTGCCAGGCAACTTCTTGGGTTTTTCCCTCTGTCACCTCACTCTTGTGTCAGAGTTTTGCCTAGTCAGTCTGTGGGTACAATTAAGGTGACAGGAGCTCCTCTTGGCCTGATTGGTTTCTCTGCTTCTTGGTAGGTGGATTGCACAGGTTATGAGCTGGAGCAGTTACACACCAAAGTGACCTCTCTGTGCAACCGGATAGAGCAGATCCAGTGCTACAATGCCAAGGACCGCCTGGCTCAATCAGGTAAGCCTCTAGCCTCTCCCCACTTCCTGCCTACTTGCTTCCTGTCTTTATGATTATTACACATACCCCACGCTGCCCCATTGCCCCCTATTCCCACCCTTCCATTCTTGATGCTCATTCCACTTTTTCTCTCCAGACATGGCCAAACGTGTAGCCAACCTACTACGTGTGGTACTGAGCCTTCAGCATGCCCCTGATACAACATCTGACTCAACGCCAGATCCTCAGCGAGTTCCTTTGCGCCTGTTGGCTCCCCACATTGGCCGGCTTCCCATGCCTGAGGACTATGCCTTGGAGGAACTGCGCAGCCTCACACAGTCCTACCTGCGAGAACTGACTGTTGGGAGCCAGTGAGCCTTGGGCTCCTCCCACCACACTCACATGCTCATTCACACTCACCACACAGAGGTCCCCTGCATTGAGTTGATAGGCAGTGTTTGCCATTCTTTGGGTTGGCTGTGAAATCCACCCTTCCTTCCTGCTGCCACAAGCAGCATCCTCCACTTGTTCAGGGCTTTTCATAATACTGAACATAGTGTAAGGGCTTTTGGAACCCAAAAAAGGAGCCAAATTTCTTTTTACCATCCTCAAGGCCATTCATTTCATTTTCTTTTTAAAAATGGTCAATAAAGCACCATTGACAGAATCCCCCCAAAGAACCAGGGCATCGTCTTCCACTGTCAGCCATTCTGGATCTTGTGCCCCTCCGTGCCAACCTGCTACCCTACTCCTGCCCTAGCCCTTCTCTACTAGGACTCTTTAGAAGGAATGGGACAGGTGATGGGACAAATGTGTTGATCTAGGACTGTCCTTCCTTAACAGATGAACTATACAGAAGGAAGGAGAATTTGTCTCGTAAGTTGGTTGATTAGTTAACACTGAGTTTTAGAGTCAAAAGAGGGTTGGACTGAGTTAGGAACCAGAACAGGGTCTTTCTGACTCATTTAGGGTAAAAGTGAGTTCCTCCCATAGAGAGATGGATCTTCAAGGCTTGTTTGTTCCTGCCTTGAATGTTCCATTAACACCAGACCTTCCCTATTACCATGTGCTAGAGCCGTTGGCCACAGATCTCATGTTTCTGGGAAGCTCTCGGAATTCAGTCTGGTCCCTGGTTTTCAGTCATCTTTCTAAGCCTCCTGTCTGGATTTGCTTGAAGAGTTTGGATAAAACGTGACAGGTTGCATAGCCCTCCCTGATCCTTTCTAGCCCAAAGCATTTCTCACCGTCTGTCTACAGTCCCAGAAGGTAAAACCATCACTGAGGCAGGCAAGGAGCTGGGCTGTAGGGGCAGGCAGAGGGCCTTCATTACACTGCTGCCAGTATGGGGAGCCCTGGGTAACAGCCTGAGACATCTGGTGTTAGGGCTGTCACAGACAACATGGCCATCCCTGGGTCTTTATGCATGAAGATTATGTAAAGGTTTTTATTAAAAAGTATATATATATATATAAATAAATGATCTAGATTATTTTCCTCTTTTTCTGAAGCTACTTTCTTAAAAAAAATAAATAAAATGAAATGTTTATAGCATTCCTGGTATTGCCTTTCCCTTTCTTGCCCCAAAGAGCTTTATGGTGGACTTTTTTGATTTGCAATCTAAAGGGAGATGGGCCATGGGTTAAAGAGAGAACAATTTGGTGCTAAACTGGGATACAGATCAAAGGCTAGATTTATAAGAGCCAATTTAGGGGTGAAAGAGTTGAGATTATTGATTAATCCTGAATGCCTTACATATATTTATTCACTTGGGTTCCCAGATTGGCTTCTTTCACTTATCAGTATTCATTTAAGGCCCCTCCGTATTTTTTCATAGATTAATAGCTCATCTTTTTTTTTTTTAATTTTTTGTGAGGAAGATTGGCCCTGAGCTAACATCTGTTGCCAGTCTTCCTCTTTTTGCTTGAGGAAGATTGTCGCTAACATCTGTGCCAGTCTTCCTCCATTCTGTATGTGGGACACCTCCACAGCATAGTTTGATGAGCTGTGTGTAGGTCCGTGCCTGCGATCTGAGCCTCAAATCCCGGGCTACTGAAGCAGAGCACATGAACTTAACCACTATGCCGCCACCAGACTGGCCCGATAGCTTATTTCTTCTTAGCGCTGAATAATAAAATATTCCATTGTCTGGATGTGCCACCATTTGTTTATCCATTCACTCATTGAAGGACATTCTGTTTGTTTACAGTTTTGGCAGTTATGTATTGAGCTGCTTATAAACATTCATGCATGAGTTTTTGTGTGACCATAAAAGTTGTTACTTCTTTAGGCATGAGATTCCTGGGCCATATGGTAAGTGTATGTACAGCATTACAAGAAACTGCCAAACCATTTTCCAGTGTGGCTGTACCATTTTGTATTCCCACAATCAATGTATGAAAGTTACAGTAGCTTCACAACCTCTCCAGCACTTGGTACTGTTAGTATTTTTCATTTTAGCTATGCTAATAAATATGTAGTAGTATCTCACTGAGATTTTAATTTCTGTCATAAATAATTATGTTGACTACTTTTCATGTGTTTATTTGCAGTCCTTATCTCTTCTTTGATTAAGTGGCTATCCAAGTACTTTAACCACTTTTTTCTTTTCTGTGTGTAGTTGGTGATGGTTTTTTTTTCTTTTTTAAATTTTTTGCTCATTTAAAAATTTGATGTGGTTATGTATTCTGGATACAAATTCTTTGTTGAATACATAACTTGTAAATATTTTGTCCCAGACTCTAGTGCTGTCTTTTCATTCTCTTAAAAGTATCTTTACGGGCCAGCCCAGTGGCATAGTGGTTAAGTCCACATGCTCTGCTTTCGTGGCCTGGGGTTCCTGGGTTCAGATCCTGGGCGTGGACCTACACACTGCTCATCAAGCCATGCTGTGGCGGCATCCCACATACAAAAACCAGAAGATTGGTACCCATGTTAGCTCAGTGACAATCTTCCTCAAGCAAAATAGAGGAAGATTGGCAACAGATGTTAGCTAAGAGCTAGTCTTCTTCACACACACACACACAAAGTATATTACAGACCTCTGCTGTTTAATTGGTTTGTTTAGGCCATTTACATTTAACGTAAACATTGGTAAGTTTTAGTTTAGGCTTAACATTTTATTATTTGTTTTCTGTTTGTTCCCTGTTTTTTGTTCCTCTCTTTCCCCTCGCAGCCATTATATCTTGAATACTGACTCTCCCCATTCTATTTTCTCTTTCTGAGATTCTGATTTAATATATGTTTAACCTTCACATTCTCTCTTCTGTTTCCTAATCTAATTTCTTTCATTTTGTCTCCCTGGATTGTATTTAGGTAATTTCTTCAGATCTTTCTTAAAATTCACTAGTTCTCTTCATCTGTGTCTAATCTGTTAATTTTAATATTATTAACTTCAGTTAGTTATGTGGTTACTTTTTAAATCTACCTGCTAATTTTTGATAGTCCTCTTGTTCTTTCATTACACTTTTCAAATATTCTTATTTCTGGAAATCACATTACACATACTTATATTTTATTTTTAAAAGATGCAGTATAGTTGTAGTATAGAAAGGAATGGACTCTTTACCCCAACTATCTATGTTCAAATCCCAGGTCCATTGGTATATGCTATGGAATCTTGAGTAAGTTATTCCTGTGCCTCATTTGTAAAATGGAAATAAAAATACATTTTCATCATCGCAAAAAAGAAACCCTGTAGCCTTTAGCCATCATTCCCCAATCTTTCCAGCCCTATACAACTACTAATCTACTTCCTGTCTCTATAGATTTGCCTATTCTGGACATTTCATATAAGTAGAATCACAATATGTGACCTTTTGTGACTGGTTTCGTAGTGTGTTTTCAAGGTTCACCTATGTTGTAGCATGTACCAATACTTCAGTCTTTTTTATGGCCATATAATATTCTGTTGTATGGATATTTTATTTTATTTATACATTTTATTGTATACATTCATCAGTTTAGTGACATTTGAATTGTTTCTACCTTGTGGCTATTATGAATAATGCTACCATGAACATGCGTGTACAAATTCTTTTGGTTTTTGGGTTTTTTGAGGAAGATTAGCCCTGAGCTAACATCTGCTGGGAATCCTCCTCTTTTTTTTGCTGAGGAAGACACCATGAGCTAACATCCATGGCCATCTTCCTCTACTTTATATGTGGGACGCCTACCACAGCATGCTTTGCCAAGCGGTGCCATGTCCGTACCCGGGATCTGAATGGGCAAACCCCGGGCTGCCAAAGCAGAACATGTGCACTTAACTGCTGCACCACTGGGCCAGCCCGTGTACAAATTTTTGTCTGGACATATTTTTCAGATCTCTTGGGTATATACCTGGAAGTGGAATTGGCTGGGTCATATGGTAACTCTACACTAAATTATTGTCCAAAGCAGCTGCACCATTTTACATTCACACCAACAATGTATAAGGGTTCTGATTTCTCCACATTCTCACCACTTGTTCTTGTCCATTGTTTTTATTACAGTCATCCTAGTGAGTGTGAAGTGGTAGCTAATTGTAGTTTTAATTTGCACTTCCCCAATGACTAATGATGTTGCACATCTTTTTTGTGCTTATTGTCCACTCACATTTTTTTTTTTTCTTTTTGGTGAGGAAGACTGGCCCTGAGCTAAGATTTGTGTCAGTCTTCCTCTACTATATATGTGGAACACTGCCACTACATGGCTTGATGAGCGGTGTGCAGGTCCATGCCTGGGATCCAAACCCATGAACACCAGGCTGCTGAAGCAGAGCTGGTGAACTTAACCACTATGCAACTGCCTGGCCCCTCTTTTTTTTTTTTTTTTTTTTAAGAAATATCTATTGACCTGTTTAAAAATTTTTGTGGCATTTTAAAAATTGAGATGTACTTTACATAACATGAAATTCACCATTTTAAAGTGTACACTACAGTGGTTTTTAGTATATTCACCATTGTTGTGCAACCTATACCTCTAATTCTAAAACATTTCTTTTCAGAAAAAAGTGAACCCTGTATCTTAGCAGTTAGACCCCATTTCCCTCCACTCCCATGCCCTGGGAACCAACAACCTACTCTCTGTCTCTGGATTTGCCTATTCTGGACATTTCATATAAATGAAATCATACAATATGTGGAATTTGATGTCTGTCTGAGCATTGTGCTTTCAAGGTTTATCCATGTTGTAGCATGTGAAAGTACTTCATCTCTTCTTGTGGCTAAATATTCCATTGTATGGCTAGTCCACGTTTTGTTTAGCCATTAATCACCTAATGCCACCTATATGTCTTCTTTGGTGCGGTGTCTGTTCAGATGTTTTGCCTTTCTTTAAATTAGGTTGTTTTCTTATAGTTGTGTTTTGAAGGTTCTCTATATATACAAGTTCTTTATTGGGTATGTATGTGTTTTGCAAGTATTTCCTCCATTTTTCTCTTTTTCCCCCTTTGGGAACCAGACATTAAAGTCTAGGACATTCAAAAGCAACTGCATATACGGGGAAAGTTAGAAAGTGACCAAACATGCCCAGAGAAAGGCTCAGAAAAGACCTAATAAGACCTTAAGGTTACACCTCAGGCTGATCCATGGTACAGAGACAACCGACAATCATTAAAATAATAAATAACAAAAACAACAAACCCTGGGGAAAGGGAAAAATCTGATTTCCAGAGACACCACATTATCATATTCGAATGTCCAGTTTTAAACAAGAAATCACAGGACATACAAAGAAACAGGAAAATATGGCCATTTGAAAGGAGAAAAATCAACAGAAACTTCCTGAAAAAGACCTGATGGCAGATCTACTAGACAAAGACTTTAAAACAACTATCTGAATGATGCTCCAAGAACTAAAGGAAGATGTGGAGCAAGTCAAGAAGACAATGGATAAACAAAATGGAAATATCAATAAAGAGATAAAAAACCTCAAAAGAAACTAAAAAATTCTGGATCTGAAAAGTGCAATCACTAAAACAAAAAATTCACTGAAGGGACTCATAGGCAGAGTTGAGCAGACAAAAGAATCAGGGGCCGGCCCAGTGGCACGGCATTTAAGTGCACACGTTCCACTTCGGCAGCGTGGGGTTTGCCGGTTTGGATCCTGGGTGTGGACATGCCACCGCTTGGCAAGCCATGCTGTGGTAGGCGTCCCACGTATAAAGTAGAGGAAGATGGGCACGGACGTTAGCTCAGGGCCAGTCTTCCTGAGAAAAAAGAGGAGGATTGGTGGCAGATGTTAGCTCAGGGATAATCTCAAAAAAAAAAAAAAGAATCAATGAACTTGGAGATAGGACAATGGAAATTATTGAGTCTGAGGAAGAGAAAGAAAAAAGATTGATGAAAAGTGAACAGAGCCTAAGGGACATGTGGGACACCATCAAGTGGACCAACATCACGCTGTGGGAGTCCCAGATGGAGGAGAAAGATAGAAAGGGGCAGAGAGACTATTTGAAGAAATGATGACTGAAAGCTTCTCAAATTTGATGAAAGACATGAATGTAAATTTCCAAGAAGCTCAACAAATTCTAAGAAAGGTGAACTCACAGACCTACACTGAGACACAGAATCAAATTTCAAGAGCCAAAGATAAAGAATCTGAAAGTAGTAAGAGAGAAGCAACTTGTCACATACAAGCATTCCTCAATATGATCATCAGATTTCTCATCAGAAACTTTGAAGGCCAGAAGGCAGGAGGCTGATATAGTCAGTGTTCAAAAGAAAAAACTGTCAACCAAGAATGCTATGTCCAGCAAAACCATCCTTCAAGAGTGAGGGAGAAACTGACATTCCCAAATAAACAAAAGCTGAGGGAGTTTGTTACAACTAGACCTGGTCTGCAAGAAATGCTCAAGGGAGACCTGCAGGATGAAGTCAAAAGACACTAGACAGTAACTTGAAGCTGTATGAAGAAATAAAGATCTCAATAAAGGTGAATCCACATGCAATTATAAAAACTAACTTACGATAATGGTTTGTAACTCCACTTTTTGTTTTCTACATAATTTAAGAGACCAATATATATATTTTAAATTACTAGTCTAAAAGCTAATATTATTGTAACTTTGGTTTGTAACTCCAAACTGGTTTTCTACATAATAGAAGAGACTAAAGCATTTAAAAGAATTACTAGTTATGCCTTGAGGCACATAATGTAGAAAGATATAATTTTGTAGCATTAACAACTGAAAGGGGTGGAGACAGAGCTGTAAAGGTTTTGTATGTTGTTGAAGTTAAGTTGGTATAAAACATTCAAATTAGAGTGTTATAACTTTAGGATATATGTAATCCTCATAGTAACCACAAAGCAAATAGCTATAGAATATGTACAAAAGGAAATGAGAAAGAAATTTAAACATCTCACTACAAAAAAATCAACTAAACTGAAAACAAGAGGGTAATGCAGGAAATGAGGGACAAAAAAGCTATAAGGCGTATAGAAAACAAATAGCAAAATGACAGAAGTAAGTCCCTCCTGATGAGTAATTACTTTAAATGGATTAAACTCCCCAATCAAAAGACAGAGTTTGGCAGAATGGGTAAAAACATATAATCCAACTGTACTGTCTATGAGAGACTCACTTCAGATCCAAAGAGACAAATATTTTGAAAGTGAAAGGATGGAAAAAGATACTCCATGTAAACAGTAACCTAAAGAGAGCAGGAGCGGCTCTATGAATATCAGACAAAATAGAATTTAAATCAAACAAAGTTACAAGAAACAAGGATATTAATATATTAATAAAAGGTTCAATACAGCAAGAATATATAACAATTATAAACATTTACACACCTAAGGAGAGACTAGCAAAATATATGGAAGCAAAAATGGACAGAATTGATGACAGCAGTACAATAATAGTTGGAGACTGCAATACTCCACTCAATAATGGATAGAACAACCGGAAAAAAGATAAAGGAAAGAGAAGACTTAACACAATAAACTAACTAGATCTCATAGATACAAACAAAACACTACCCGACAACAACAGCATACACATTCTTCCCCAGTGCACACGGGACATTCTCCAAGTTGCCCATACGTTAGGCTACAAATTAGGTCTCAATAAAATTTAAAAGACAGATGTCATATAAAATATTGTCTCTGACCACAAAGAAATGAAGTTAAAAATCAACGACAGAAGAAAAACTTGAAAATTCACAAATTTGTGGAAATTAAACAATACTCTCTTAACCAATGGATCAAAGAAGAAATCACAAGGAAAACTAGAAAATACTTAAAGACGAATGAATACAAAAACACAACATATCAAAATGTATGGGACATAGCAAAAGCAGTATTAAGGGTGAAATTTATAGCTATAAATGCTTACATTAAGAAACAAGAGGGGCCGGCTCCGTGGCCGAGTGGTTAAGTTCGCGTGCTCTGCTGCGGCGGCCCAGGGTTTGGATCCTGGGCACGGACATGGCATCGCTCGTCAGGCCACGTTGAGGCGGCATCCCACATCCCACAGCTAGAAGGACCTGCAACTAAGATATACAACTGTGTACAGGGGGGATTTGGGGAGATAAAGCAGAAAAGAAAAAAAAAAGCTTGGCAACAGTTGTTAGCCCTGGTGCCAATCTTTAAAAAAAAAAAAAAAGAAAGAAAGAAACAAGAATGATCTGGGGCTGGCCCCATGGCCAAATGGTTGAGTTTGTGTGCTCCACTTCAGCAGCCTGAGGTTCACTGGTTCAGATCCTGGGTGCGGACCTACATACCGCTTGTCAAGCCATGCTGTGGCGGCATCCCACATAGAAGAATGAGAATGACACAACTATGTACTGGGGCTTCAGGGAGAAAAAAAAAGAAGAGGAAGATGGCAACAGATGTTAGCTCAGGGCCAATCTTCCTCACCAAAAAGCATACCTAAAAAAGAATAAAAATAAAATTAAAAAAACAAGAATGATCTCACATCAAAAACCTAACTTTACAACTTAAGGAACTAGAAAAAGAAAAACAAACTAAACCCAGAGCTAGCAGAAGGAAGGAAATTATGAAGATTAGAGCAGAGAGATAAATGAAATAGAGAGTATAAAAATAGAGAAAATCAATGAAACCAAAAGTTGGTTCTTTGAAAAGATCAACAAAATTGACAAACCTTTAAACTAGATGGACTACAACAAGAGAGAGAAAAATCATATCACTAAAATCAGAAATGAAAGTGGGGACCTTACTAACAAATCTACAGAAATAAAAAGGATTATAAGCGGGGCTGGCCCAGTGGCATAGTGGTTAAGTTTGTGCTTTCCACTTCAGCAGCCTGGGGTACACGGGTTCAGATCCCAACCATGGACACACCACTCATTAAGCCATGCTGTGGTGGCATCCCACATACAAAATAGAGGACGACTAGCACAGATGTTAGCACCGCAACAATCTTCCTCAAGCAAAAAGAGGAAAAATCCCCAACAAAATACTAGCAGACCAAATTCAGCAGCATAGTAACAGGATTACAGACAAATCAACAAGTGGGATTTATTCCTGGAATTCAAGAATGGCTCAACATACAAAAATTGATCAATGTAATACACCACATCAACAGAATGAAGGGGGGAAAAACACACAATTATCTCAATTGATGCAGAAAAAGCACTTGACAAAACTCAACACCCTTTCATGATAAAGACACACAACAAACTACAAATAGAAGGAAACTACCTCATTGTAATAAAAGTCATATATGAAAAATCCATAACTAACATCATACTCAATGGTGAAAGAGTGAAAACTTTTCCTCTAAAATCAGGAACAAGGCAATGACGTCTGCTTTCACCACATCTATTCAACAAAGTGCTGGAAGTTCTAGCCAGAGCAATTAGGCAAGGAAGACAAATAAAAGACATCCAAATTGGAAGGGAAGAAGTAAAATTACCTCTGTTTGCAGATGATATGAACTTATAAGTAGAAAACCCTGAAGATTACACATACACACACACACACACAAAGAGAAAACCACTGCTAGAACTAATAGATGATTTCAGCAAAGTAGCAGGATACAAAATCAACACACAAAAATCAGTTGCTTTTCTATACATTAACAATAAACAATCCAAAAAAGAAATTAAGAAAACAATTCCATTTACAAAAGCATCAAAAAATAAATAAAATTCTTGGAATAAACTGAGCCAAGGAGGCAAAGGACTTGTACACCAAATTTTATGAAAACTACAAAACATTGCTGAAAGAAGCTAAATAGGCACAAATGGAAAGACACCCCATGTTCACGAATTGGAAGATTATTATTAAGATGTCCATACTATCCAAAGTGATCTACAGATTTAAGGCATTTCCTATCAAAATCCCAGTGACAGTTCTTGCAGAAACAGAAAAATCTATCCTAAAATTCATATGGAATCTCAAGGAACCCTGAATAACCAAAAAAATCTTGAAAAAGAGGAACAAAGCTGGAAGACTTACATTTCCTTATTTCAAAACTTACTACAAAGCTACAGTAATCAAAACAGTGCAGTACTGGCATAAATACAGACAAACAGACCAATGGGAGAGACTACAGAGCCCAGGAAGAAACCCTTGCATATATGGTCAAATGATCTTTGACAAGGATGCCAAGAACATTCAATGGGGGAAACGACAGTCTTTTCAATGGTGCTTGGAAAATTGGATATCCACATGCAAAGAAAAGAAGTTGGACCCTTATCTAAACCATATACAAAAATTAAGTCAATTGATCAAAGATCAATGTAAGATCAAAGATAAATGTAAGACCTAAAACTATAAAACTCTTAAAATATAGGGCAAAAGCTTCACAACATTGGGTTTGGCAATGATTTCTTAGATATGACACCAAAGGCATAGGCAATAAAAGAGAAACTAGACAAAGTGGACTTCATAAATATTCTTAAATTTTGTTCATTAAACGACACTATCAATTGAGTAAAAAGTCAACCCATGAGATGGGAGAAAACATTTGCAAATCATATATCTGAAAAGGGATTAATATCCAGAATATACAGAGAACTCCGAGAACTCAACAACAAAAAAAGAAACAACCCAATGAAACAATGGACAAAAGACTTGAATAGACATTTCTTCAAAGAAGATATACAAATGGCCAATAAGCACATGAGAAGAAGTTCATTATCACTAATCATTAGGGAAATGCCAATCAAAACCACAAGATACCACCTCACATCCATTAGGATGGCTACTACCAAAAAACAAAAAATAAACGTTGGTGAGGATGTGGAGAAACTGGAACCCTTGCACACCAGAGGTGGAATGTAAAATGGTACAGCTACCGTGGAAAACAGTGTGGCGATTCCCCAAAAAGTTAAAAATAGAATTACCACATGATCCAGCAATTCTACTTTTGGGTATATACCCCAAAGAACTGAAAGCAGAATCTTGAAGAGATAGTTTATGCTCATGTTCACAGCAGCATCATTCGCAACAGTTAAAATGTGGAAGCAACCCAAGTGTCCATCGAGGCATGACTGGATAAGCAAAATGTGGTATATACACACAGTAGAATATTATTCAATGTGAAAAAAGGAAGGAAATTCTGACACATGCTACAGTTTGATGAACCTTGAGGACATTATGCAAAGAGAAATAAGCCTGTCACAAAAAAGACAAACGCTGTATGATTTCACTTGTATGAGGTACTTAGTCAAAATCATAGTGACAGAAAGTAGAATGGTGGTTGCCAGGGGCTGAGGGCTTGTGAATCTAAGTGTGTGTTCCTAAAGATATCCTGACTAACTCACTGGGATTATAGTGCAAACACTGTTGGGAATGTACTGTGCATCAGGCAATGTACTAGGCACTTGCCTTGCATGATCAAGTTGTCTCATTTCATCTTTATGACAACTTTCGCATCGAGTACTGTTAATCCCATCATTCTATTTGAGAAAACTGAAACCCAGAGAGTTTCAGGATCTTGTCCCGGTCAGACAGCTCACAAGACAGAGCTGAAAGTGACTCTAAAGCCTGTGTTTTCCCTGCTACCCACTACTGCCCGTGGTGTCTGGGCACAGGGAGAACCTTGAGGCTTGGATTGGGATGGCTGTGGGGACTCAGAAGAGAGGATGTGAGCTGCATCTCCTACTTTGTGGGGCCACCTGGAGCAGCCTGAGGCTCAGCACCACTCCCACCAGGAGGCGAGAGCTTGCTGGGCACAGAGCACCTAGCCTGCCCAGATGTATTCAGTCTCTCACTGGGGACAGAGCTGAAGGTCTAAAGGGAGCCGCCAGAATTCAGCAATGGTGACAGAGCTGGGAGGACAGTTACCAGCCAGAGGCCCTGGTCCCTCACACCCTTCAGCCCCAGTCTCCTGCAGATCCTGACTCCAGCATCTCTGCACCCTCCAACCCCTAGCCTGGGCCTGAGCAGAGTCTGGGTGCTGCCTTACAGAATTTAAATAATTCAGGTCCCAGTGGCCTGAGGTGTCAGTTTCAGTTGCACTGTTCCCTTGGGCATAGGTGTCCCAACTTTGTAATTAGGCTAATGAGAAGGGCAAAGGGGAGGGACCTGCTGTCCTGTGCCTCAGAGGGCTCAGGGCTGATGCAGTCCCTGCCCCTGTCCTGCCGAGAACGCACGAGGCTCATCCAGAGCCCGGGTATGGGGAACGGAGGGAGGAAGCCAGGGGGCTAAAATAGAAGAGGAGAAAGAAAGAGAGAGCGGGAAGAGGAAGATCAGGGTCAGGGAAGCAAGGAGAAACCAAAAAGAGTTCAGAGGAAGAGACAGAAGGACCAGAGATGGAGAGGCTGAGTGAGAGGTGAAGAGAGGTGGGGGGCAGAGAAAAGGGCAGAGGCAGAGGCCGGAAGAGGCAAGGACCAGCAGAGACGGGGTAACAGCAGATGCCAAGGACCAAATCCTAAATTCCATGGGCAAGTACCAATAGGAGGTCAGAAAACTGGAAGAGTCACAAGAGCTCCCCAGAGGGTAGTTGGATCCAGCAGAATTCTTAGCCTTACTTCTGACTTTCAGGTATTGTCCACACCATCCTTGCGAGCAGAGCTTGATGTTGCCCTCAGTCGGGCCAGGAGGTTCACACCCAGAGACTTGCCTCACCTCTTATTGTGGCAGGGCCATGGGGCCCCAGAGCCCGCGCCTCAGCCTCAGCTTCTCAGTCTCCAGGCTGGGACTTCTGCTTCTGCTTCCATTCCTTCCAGGTAGGAAGCTCAGTAAACCAGGCCTGGCCTCGCAGGCTTTGGGCCTGTTCCTGGCGGGGGGTGGAGGGTCCCCCGCAACCCCCTCTCCACATGCTCTCTCTTCATTTCTCTCTTCACATCTGTGCTGGGAACAAGCTCTCTATCTGAGGGGTGTTGAAGAGGGTGATAGGAGACTTGCCCAGGTGGGGTGGAAGCAGTGAGGGGGGAGCTCCCAGAGATAGGGCTGGAAGAGCCAGGAGGGTCCGATCATGAAGGGCCTTGAATGCCAAACTGAGTTTGGGCTTTACCCAGCAGGCAATGGGGAGCCATCGAGTGATTTTAAGCAGCTACTGGCCTGGTCAGATTTGTGTGTTTAAAAGCCTGATCTCTCAGAAGGGTGGAGGATGGTGAGAGGCTGAGCCTGAGGCAGGGATGAGCAGAGAGGAGGCTGCTGCTGTTGTGGTCCACGTCAGGGAGGATGAGGCCTGAGCTGGAGGGGTGATTGAACATTAAGAGATGGGCAGGGTTTGGGCACTGGTTGGATCGCAGGGGCGGGGGCAGGAGAAGCCAGATTTCTGGCTGAGGTCCCTGGGGGGTGCCGTTTGCAGAGGTGGGGAACAGAACAAGGAGCGGGTTTCAGAGCATGGTGGGAGGATATTAGTTTATATTTTGGATTTACAGAGTTTCGGGCGTCTATGGACATTGAGGAGTGGATTATATATATGGCTCTGGAGCTCAGGAGAAAAATCTAGGCTGAAGAAAAAGAAGAGGGCCGAGGACAAGATTCTGGGGAGCACCAATTAAGTGACAATGTGGTGTGTCACAAAAGCCTAGGGAAGAGAGTGTTTTCAGAAGAAAGGAATGGCCCATACTGTCAGAAGCTTTGAAGAAATCAAAGCTGCTCCACCTTGGTGAAGTGGAGACAGGTTTGAGAGACTGGAGGGGGCAGAGCAATGGGTTCAGAATGCCTGGGTGAGAGGCGGGCTCTTGTGGCCTATCTGGGCCGCTCTGGCATTTGTGGCAAGACAGGTAGCATCCAGGTCCTCGGGAAGGGAAAGGTGGGGAGGAAACCTGTCAGCCTTGCTCCAGAAGATGGTACCAATTCACTCCACACCCTTCACCTCCATCTCTGGAGGCAGGCCAGGGAGGAACCAGAACTGCAGCTAGAGGGACAGAGGGCAGCTATCAGGAGGATCGGTCAGACAGCTCTGAGAGAGTGAAGCCCCAGTCCTGTGCAGGTGTGGGCAGAAGCCCCTGAATTAGGGTCACAGGTGGACAACCCTTCCTACTGTCCCCCAGAGTGCTCAGGAGCTGAGGGCAGGCTAGCTCACAAGCTGTTCCGCGACCTCTTCGCCAACTACACAAGTGCCCTGAGACCTGTGGCAGACACAGACCAGGCTCTGAACGTGACCCTGGAGGTGACGCTGTCCCAGATCATCGACATGGTGCGTTGTGGTGGTTGCACAACTGTGGAGTGTGCCCTTAACAGTGACCAGGAATGGGGTGGGGGCCGCGGGGGTGAGAGGCTGGGATTATTCTCCAAACAACTCTTTTTTGTAAATGTTAGTATTAACGACAATAATAACAGCTACTAGCTGTTGGACCCTAACTGCTGGGTGCCCACAGTGTGCCTGACACTTTGCACACTTGAATCCCTGCCTAGCAGGGATGATCACCCATGTAACTGCAGAGGAAACTGAGGCCCAGAGAGGAGAAGAACCTGCCAAGGTCACACAGCAAGGTCAAGCCTGTGAGAACTGAACTCTGTGAACAAGTTGGGTTTCAGTACTGACCAGAGCTCTGTAGGTGAGCGTACACAGATGCGGGAGGGTGTGCATATACATGTGTCCACATCTGTGCCCACTCCTGCCCCCCACCAGGACGAGCGGAACCAGGTGCTGACCCTGTACCTGTGGATCCGACAGGAGTGGACAGATGCCTACCTACGATGGGACCCGGATGCCTATGGTGGCCTGGATGCCATCCGCATCCCCAGCAGTCTCGTGTGGAGACCAGACATCGTACTCTATAACAAGTACTGCCTGCCTGGGCCCCTCCCCTCCCCTCCCCTCCCCTCCCGGCCAGTCCTGTCTCTAGAGTTCCCTTGGCTCTAGATATGCACTGATCCCCCATTCCCGCATCTAACCTGGTTGCTGTGCTGCCCTGGAAGCTTTCCCCCAGGGCGGTCTAAGCTGCCAGAGGCTCACAGCCCCTCCCTGGTACCCCTACTTTAAGCTGTCCCAAGCCAACCCAGGCTGAATGTCTGCTGGGAATCCACGGTGCGGTCAAGGGCCAGTTCTGTACCTCTCGCAGAAAGGGTTCTGGGACACAAGTGCCTCTTGATGGCACACGGTACCCTTCCCGGCCGGCTCTGAGTCTCTCAGGGCTTCCAAGGGCCTGCCTAGGGATCTCCTCCCGGGCCTAGCCCTCCGAAGCATTCCTTTATGCCGCCTAAGCCAGTTTCCCAGACAACATATGGCTCTCTATATTTTCCCCCGGGGCCCCTCTCTGAGCTTTGCAGAAGACACCCAATGCAAGTCAGTGGGCCAACTAGTGCCAACTTTTGCAGAGGACTTTTTACGCTGCCCTGGGCGAGATCTGTGTCCTTTCTGGGCCTTTCAGGCGCCGCCCCCTCTAGGCCTCCAAAAGCACAGAGGGCCCTCTCTGTGTTCACTCCTGCCTCTGTGCCCCGGACCCCCTGAAGTCGCAGAACCCCTCCGGGGGACCGGCCGTGGCCCCCGTGGCCCCAGGGCTGCTGCTGGGCCCGCAGCCTCAAGGAGACCCCTCTACCCCGTCTGCCCGCAGGGCGGACGCGCAGCCGCCGGCCTCCGCCAGCACAAACGTGGTCCTGAGGCACGACGGCGCCGTGCGCTGGGACGCGCCGGCCATCACGCGCAGCTCGTGCCGCGTGGACGTGTCGGCCTTCCCGTTCGACGCGCAGCGCTGCGGCCTGACGTTCGGTTCGTGGACGCACGGCGGCCACCAGCTGGACGTGCGCCCGCGCGGCGCCGGCGCCAGCCTGGCCGACTTCGTGGAGAACGTGGAGTGGCGCGTGCTGGGCATGCCGGCGCGGCGGCGCGTGCTCACCTACGGCTGCTGCTCCGAGCCCTACCCCGACGTGACCTTCACGCTGCTGCTGCGCCGCCGCGCCGCCGCCTACGTGTGCAACCTGCTGCTGCCCTGCGTGCTCATCTCGCTGCTCGCGCCGCTCGCCTTCCACCTGCCCGCCGACTCGGGCGAGAAGGTGTCGCTCGGCGTCACCGTGCTGCTGGCGCTCACCGTCTTCCAGCTGCTCCTGGCCGAGAGCATGCCGCCGGCCGAGAGCGTGCCGCTCATCGGTGAGCCGCCGAGGGCGAGGCGCTCCCGGGACGCGCTGGCGGGGGGCGGGGGAGAGCCCGGCCCCTCCCCTCCCCGAGCCCGGCCCCGCCGGCCCCCGCCGGCCGGCCGATGGTTCCCGCCTGAGCGCGCGAGGGCGGCGCATCTTGGGAGCGTTCCTCGCTCTGAGATTGAGGGGCAAGGAGTCGGTCCCTTCCAGGGAGCACACCCCTCCCCTGACCAGCAGGGGCGGAAGGAGTAGGGCTTTCCTGCAGGGCTTGAGGGAGGAAGGCCGCAGTCCCCGGTGTCTGCTATCAGGCAGGACGTATTGGGTCCTCTCTGTGTGCCAGGCACTCTCCTAAGCGCTTCATGTTTATTAACTCAGGGAGGCATCACCGCAAACCTAGGAGGTAGGTTCCATTGTGATCCCACTTGGACAGAAGGGTCAGTAGCTTGCCCCAGGTCTTGCCCATCCTACTTGAGAGTGTGACTTTCCTGGCCTGTGGGTGAATGCAGTCTCCAGCAGCGAGCGGAGCCATTAGGGAGCAGGTAGCTTCTGAGAACCCACTTGTAGGAATTCGGGATGAGGAGATCTTGACCCCTACCTCCCTCCTGCTTCCATCTGTTGGGCTTGGAGGGTGCTGAGAGCTTCGTGGTGGGTGAGCTTGTTCCTGTGTGTGCCAAGGCCGCTGGGAAGCTCAGGCCCCCTAAGTTCTTGTTTGGGGCCCCAGCTCAGTCTCTCTCTTGCAGGGAAGTACTACATGGCCACTATGACCATGGTCACCTTCTCCACAGCACTCACCATCCTCATCATGAATCTGCATTACTGTGGTCCCAGTGCCCGCCCAGTGCCAGCCTGGGCTCGGGCTCTCCTGCTGGGACGCCTGGCACGGGGCCTGTGTGTGCGAGAACGAGGGGAGCCCTGCGGGCAGTCTAGGCCACCAGAGTCACCTCCCAGCCCCCAGCCTCCTGAGGGAGGGGCTGGCCTCCCAGCAAGCCCTTGCCGCGAGCCGCAGTGTCTGTGCCATCAGGAAGCCCTGCTGCACCATGTAGCCACCATTGCCAACACCTTCCGTAGCCACCGGGCTGCCCAGCGCCGCCATGAGGACTGGAAGCGCCTGGCCCGTGTGATGGACCGCTTCTTCCTGGGCATCTTCTTCTCCATGGCCCTGGTCATGAGCCTCCTGGTGCTGGTGCAGGCCCTGTGAGTCTCAGGGGTCTGCTGCAGCCCCGGTACCTCCAGACAGGGACGGGAAGGCCAGGGGGTTATTGGCCCTCAGATGGGCCACCCAGTCTCTCCCCATGCACCTAAGAGTCTGGGACACTTCTGGGATCCTCTCTTCAGGATCAGTGCTGAGTTCACAAACCATGAGGGAGCACCTGTTGTCCACATACCCTAACCTCTGAGGGAAATCCAGAACTTGCTACTCCCCTAATTCCTAGAGGAGGAACTCGAAGAAGGGTCAAGATCCAAGCTCAGTCCTGGAGGCACAGAACTGTACTTGGATGCTGAGCGTTAGAGGTTTCAGTGGGAAAGTGCAGGTTATGTGAGAAACAGAACTGCCACGTTTCCTGTCTGCTCTTCTTTCCTCTTTTGCTGCTGTTACAGGCACTTGGTGTTGCCTGTCCCTGCCTGGGGGCTCGGGGAGGGGACTGGGAATTCAGGACTCATGGTCTAGTTCCAGGGCAGGAGGCCACACCGGGATTTGGCCCCAGAACCCCAACTCATAATAAAGTAAGTGTGTGCCTATCACCTACTTGATGTCCTGACTTTCCCTTGGGGCCCGTGGTGGTGGAAGTTGGGGATCCAGGTTTGTCTCTCTAGAGACAGGAACTTAGGACTCATGGATCAGAGCAGAAATTACATCTTTGCTGAAGAAAATGACTAGATTTGACTGAGACCTTGGCAGAGGACCTGAAGCACTCTGCTCTCTCTGCTGTTCTGTGTTCTGTGGGGTTAGATGCAGTCCCCCCTACCCCCCATTCCCACCCACTGACATTCGGAGAGCTCAAAAGTGTCCACAGTAGGGGAAATGCAGGGACAGCCATCCATGAAGTATTTGTTCCTTTTTTTTTTTTCTTGGTCATTTTTTGTTGTTTTGTTTGTTTGGGTTTTTTTGGTTGAAGATTAGCCCTAAGCTAACATCTGTACCAGTCTTCCTCTATTTTGTATGTGGGTAACCACCACAGCATGGCTGATGAGTGGTGTAGGTCCATGCCCAGGATCTGAACCCACAAACCCAGGCCACTCAAGTGGAGTACACAGAACTTACCCACTACACCACTGGGCCAGCCCCTGTTCCTTTCTGACTTTTACATGTTTCCCAACACCACCTCTGTGCCTCAGGCCCAGTCCCTGCCCTCAGGAAGCTCACAGTCTGACGTGGGAGACAGACGCAGACACGTGGTATAGAGAAGCCCCTGGGACTGGTGGGAGCACAGAGGCAGGGCCCCAGCCCAGCAGGGCGGGAGAGATCAGAGAAGGCTTCCTGGAGGGGCGAATAGGAGCCTTCCAGGTGCACATGAGAGGCATTTGAGTAACACCAGCAAATACCACAGCCAAGTGCTTTCCTCCCCAATTACCCGCCCCCCCAAACTAGTTTAATCTTCTGTCTCCAAGTGAGTTGTTGCCTGTCCTGGAGTCCCCCCACCTCTATTCAGCATCTCACTCCTACAGCCCTGGGAAAGGCTCAGTCCCAAATTCTCCTCCTCCTCCACCAGCAGGCCTGGCAGCTGCCAGAGAAGGTCCCAGAGTCACCTGCAGATGGAGTTACCATGGATCTTGGCTACACTTAAAGCGCACACGTGGCCGACATCCTCACATCGGGCAGAGGCGGTGGCAGGGCTGTCCAGTGTCTGAGGGGTCAGAGGCCTGTGCTCTCTGGAAAGGCCCCCACCACAAGGAACCAGAGCAGCAGCAGAAGTGACCAGAATGCAGAAGGGGGGCCCTGACCCATGGCTGCAGGGAAAACAGAGGCAGAGAGAGAGATTTAGGGCCAACGTGCTGCACACAAAGAAACAAGATGAAGAGAAACGAGCAGCCTGAGCTGGAAAGACTGATGGACAAAATGTGACAGGAGACAGGGATGAAAAGCGAGACTTCCAAGGGGAATGTCGACAGAGATGAAGAGACCGAGGAGAGCCCCAAGTCCCCTTCCCAGGTCATTAGGTCTATCCCCCTGCCTCCTCTTGACATGAATGAGGCACTGCAGGGTGGGATGAAGCGTGGGGCAGAGATCTGAGTGCGTCTAGTGATGCTGGTCTTTGCTCCTCTGCCCGAAGCCTGGAAGGAGAGGTGCTGGTGGACCAGAGGGGGAATTCCCGGACTTTTCCAGTGCTTGATATGACATGATCAGAACTCAGAGACGCTGGGTTGGAGGCAGGAGACCTGGCTTCTGGCCCTGACTCTGCCACTAACTCACTCTGTCACCTTGGGCAAGTCACTTCTGTTTCTGGCCTCCATTTACTATATAGTGAGGGAATACTGCCTGTTCCGCCCCCTTCCAATAGATAACTGTGCAGTCAGGATAAAATGAGGTGGTGTCTGGGGAGAGGTGGGGGCCAGCCTGGTGTGGTGGTTCAGAGTTTGGCTCTAGGGCCAGGCTGTCTGCTACACCGCCCACCCCTCCTCCCCCCACCACTAGCTGTGTGTGTAGGGCTGGTCACTTCACTTGTCTGTGCCTCAGTTCTGCCATCTGTAGAACAGGGGTGTTGCCGGTACATACACTGTTGGGTTGTGAGGATCCATGGCATTGTGTGCCTGGAACTCTGAGTTCTCTATGTCACGGAGAACCGTGGGAACAAAGTGGAGGCTGGGGCTGCTTCCTGCCCACTGTGCACAGAGCCCACGGGGGAGGGCTGGCTGCAGTTTCTTCCCTGGGAATGGCCTGTTCCAGTAGGTTCTCCTGGGAAAGCCTGTTCCCAGCTAGAGAAGTAGTGACCTAGGTGGGCCCTCGCACAGCAGGTGTTCAAGGGGAGAGAAGAGTCACAGCAGAAAGAGACCTGGTCTCATCTAGGCCAACAGGCTTATTATACAGTCAGGGAAACCAAGACTCAGAAAGGAAATGGTTTGCCACAGGGAGAATTAGGCAGAGCCTGGAGGAGAGCCCAGGTCTCCGGCATCCAAGCCCTGGCCTCGACCTTGGAAGGGGGTCTGAAGGAGCCCTGAGGGCAGCAACAGAGACAGTGGGTCCTGCAGCTGCAGGAGGAGAAGGCCCCGGGGAGGACTCTGTGGAAACGGCCCTTCCCTTGTCACCTCAGTGCACCCCGGCTCTCTCTGGGGTCGGATCAGCCGCCTCCTGTGAGGGAGGGGCAGCCCAGACTGGGGGACAGGTGTGTCAGCTCACCCAACCACCACCCCCCATACTCAGATATACATCCTCTGGGAGAGGTTAGCAACCCCTACAGGTGTCTGCTTAAGAGGGTTTACTTTTTTTTGTTTTATTAAAAGGGGATTGTTTTCCTTATAAGAGGGACATCCAGGTGAGGGCCGCAACCCCAGGGCAGCCTGCTCATCCCCAAGCTGAGCCCCACGGATGCCCGCAGCCCTTACCTGAGTTATCCAGACGGCAGGGCCCAGACTTGCACTGTTTTTCTGTGGGGAAGAAATGGTAAAGAATCAAAGGCTCAATTTCTCTTGGGACAGGAAGGGACCCCAGAGCCCTGTGCTCCATCCCTGACTTGCTCTAGGAAAAGCTGGTGCATTTTCCCCTAACTCTGCTTCCTTATGGTGGGGCCTCCTGTGCCTGGGTTTGACTTGACCCGTGAGCAGTGGGGCCAGAAGGAAGCCCACCCTCAAAGCCAGGGCCCATTCTGGGTACCCCCCTGCTCCCGTGGCCTGTAGCTTTGCCTCCCTGCCTCACACACCTTCCCCTCTCCCTTGTCTATCCCAGCCAAGGACGGGCGAGTTGATGTTCCGTGCACATCCTCCTCATCTTCTGTCAACTCATGTACGCTCGTGATGTTGTCCAAGGTGGGAACTGGAGCCACAATGGACCTTCTCCTATTTTAGACGTGGTCCACAGTTCCAGCCAACAGTCTCCCTCGAACTGTGAAAACCGGGCCTCACAAGCCCCTGGACATCGCTCAGCCAGGACAGCAGCCCACCGCCCCTCGGAGATTAAGAACCTGGGCCCATCTGCATGATTCCTCCTCTGGCCAGTCGTCGGAGGGATGGACCTGAAGAGTATCCGAGACCTGCCACAGCCTGGACTGGAACTTAGGGGCCCAGCACCCAACTGCTGTCTCACCGCCTCCACCCCCAGGCCCGCCTAGAGCACATGACAGCACAGGGTTTCTGTTAAGTGGAATAAACATGCTCCTCTTGGAAGCTAAGGTTGAGGCTCGTACTTATTTCTGGCAACAGTGGTCCAGGTGTAGGTAATATGGCTAGCAATGAATTCCCTTTCAGCTCCCAGCTGAGAGAAAAGCCTGACCAGGTCTGTTTGGCCCTCAAATGGCCAAAGACTCCCCGCCTTGGTCAGGAAACCCTCTTCAGCCTCCCAGCAGGCAGGTGGCCCGCTCTGGCAAAGATACCTCCGGGGATAAGAAGCGCACAACCTCAGAAGGTTATGTCTCCCCCTGGATGGAAGGGTGGAGGGGCTGGAGCGCAGGACTGGGTCCTCCTCACTGGCTGTTTTTAATATTTCTGTCTGTATCCCCTGAAAACAGGACGGGGAAGCCCACCTTCTGCATGGGGGCTGAGCCGCGTGTCCTGCTCACCTTTGATGTACTCACAGTTGTACGTGCTGCGCTTGCCCAGGGCCCGGAGGTAGATGCGGGCGGGGCCCTGGGCCGGTCTGCTGGCATTGATCACCTGGAAGGTCTCGAAGGGGGGGATCAGCACCTCCTCCTCCCCAGGGAAGAAGGAGTAGCCCTTGATGGGGGCCCCAAGGCAGGTCCAGATGCCAAAGAAGGTGTCCTCACCAAACTGCTGGGCAGCAACGTTCTGCAGGGATGCAGAGGCAAAGCCCCCCAGCCTGACGGTGGCCCCGGGCCCTGCTGGCTGGAAGCGCAGCCCGTGTACCCCGCGGAACACCTGGTGGCACCGGGGCGAACGCTGGCGCCTGCTCAGCAGCTGCAGGGCCTCCGTCAGCAGGAAATGGAGCGTCTTGAAGGAGAAGTGGTGGAGGTAGTGGGCCCGGGTGCGGCCCGCCTCGCGCACGGCTGCGTTGAACTCCTTGTGCAAGGGGCTGTTGGCTGTGTAGGCCAGGAGGGCCACCCCGTGCTCATCGCGGAAGCCGGGGGGCGGCGGGGGCAGACGGGTAGGGCTGAGGCCCCACTCTGGCCCCCAGGCCTGGCGTTCCCGCCATTGGCTGCTTGCCAGCGACCAGCCGTCAGCGTACACTTTGTTGGCCTGGAACTCCGTGTAGTTGAGATCCGGGAGGGCAGCCATCATGGCTGCCGCACAGCCAACGTACTGGTCGTCAAAGGAGGCTGGGGCCATGTCCAAGGGAGTTTCTTTAGAGAAGAGGTCTCGTCGTGTGATGCGGTGGCTCTGGGCCTGAGGGAGAGGGAGCAGCAAGGACCAAGAGAATGGGTCCCAGGAGAATGGGAGCGCTGTCATCCCACTTCCCCCTCCACTGAGCTGAGAAAGACACTAAGGGCCCCAAATGCACCTGGAGGGGAAGGAGATTGGGAACTACCACCTGTCAACTCCTGGAGACCAGGGTTTGGGGCTGTCCTCTCGGGCTGAGCAAGCCCCAAAGGAAGCATCCGGTAGAGTTCGGAAGAAGCCAACACTGAGGCATGGGGACAGTGGAGGATGACCATACCTGGAGCGCCTCCATGAGGCCCATGGACACAAGCAGCAGAGACAGCATCACAGGAGTCTGCATGTTGGAGGTGACCCTGGGCAAGTTACTGTCTCTCTTTGGGTCTCAGTTTCCTCATCTGGAAAATGGGAATGTTAATCTGTGCAGTTTAATAAACATTAGTTGACACCTAATCTGTACCACTCCCAGTGCTTGGCACACAGTCACATAGAAATGAAGGCTCGGGAGAGAGAGAGAGAGGACCCTTCTTGCTGGAAGGAACATGGAAGACTTCCTGGAGGAGGTGACATATTAACAGGGTCTTGCAGGATGAATAGGAGAATAAGGCTTCAATCAGTGGAGACTGGGAGAGAAAGATCAGAGTTTGGGGTGGGAAAGGAGTTTGCAGCAGCCAGAATGAGAAGATCAAAGGAGGTAGGAACTCTTAGGGTGTAGAGTGGAAGACATTTTGTCTGGTGTCGTGGAGCTTGCAGTGTGGGCAGAGTGGAAAGATTGGGGCCAATCCTGAAGGAGCTTGAATGAGAGATCTGGGCCTCAGCTTACAGGGGACGTGCGGCGGGAACAGGGCAGATCCAGGAGTGGTCAGCTGGTGGGGCTACAGCAGGACTCCAGGGACAGACTTAGAGCAGGGCTTGGGGATCCACAGGTTCCCCCCCCTCCCTGCAGTCCTGCTGCAAACTGAACCCTCTTCCTCGAGCCCTCAACTGCTCCCAGGGCAGGGACAGAGACCCCCAGCTGGGAGGGAAGAGCGACCTTGGAAGGGGGAGGACAGAGGGTCTCTGCTTCCGGGAGGGAAGTGGGAGGGAACCACAAGCCTCTTGCACCCATGGGTGGGTGCACTGAGGGCCCCAAGTAGCACCAAGAAGAAGGCGTCCCAGCTTGGGATCAGGATTGGAACGGAGAGTTTCTAAGTCAGGGCTGCTGCCGCTTTGTTTCCCTGTTTATTTTATTACAAAGTATCCCATGCTTGTTGTGGAAAAAAAAAGTGTGAGTGAATCACAAAGGCCAAGTCCCCTTTCTGCTTTCTCTCCGTCCACATCCCCCATCTGCCTCCCACCCAGGCCTGGGGGGGGGGGGGGGGATGGTAACGGCACCCTTGGGGGCCTTTTCCTATGCACACGCAGATAATATAACATTTAAATAGACATACACACATAGTGTTCTGTATACAGCCTGGTTTTGTTTTTTATTGTGATTTTTTTTTCAAAAAGAAAAAGGGAACATGTTTACACATACATATTCTATAACTTTTTTCCAGGAAACAATGTATCATGGACTTCCTTCCACATCATACATATACATCTAGCTTGTTCATTATAATGGCAGCGTGGAATTTCGTAGTATAGTTAAACAATAATTTATTTAATTATTTCCTTATTGATGGACACTTAGGTTTTTTCCTAATTTTTATATTACACATAATATTGCAGTGAACATCCATGTGTATAAATCCTTGTCTACTTGACTGCATATTTTTATTGGGAGGATACTGAGAAGTAAGATGCTATTTAAAGGATGTGAATATTGTTTGTTTTGTAGGTACTGCCAAGTTGCCATCCCCAGGGTACTGGTGCGCCCTCCCTCCAAGCGCCCAGGTCTTTGCCGACGCGGCATATTGTTGATCTCTCTTTAACTTTCGTTTAACTGGTGAGCACAAATGCTATCTACTTTTTAATTTACATCTCTGCTCACCAACAGGATCAATCATAACTTTAATTTTTAATATTTTAAAGTTTCAATTTTCTAAAAGGTAATGCATTTTCATCGTTAAAATGTCAGCAGTCCACAAGGCAGATGGTGAAACGTTTCTCCCTCCCTGATCCCAGCCCTGACCTCCTCTCCCCAGAGCCAACCAACGCGCCCTCTCCCTGCGTGTCCTCCCAGGGGTACGCTGTGCACATACGAGCAAGTGCACAGGTGTTTCTCTTTTTCTCCTTTGACACAAATGGCAATGCAGTCAGTGGTTCTCTGTCTTTGCAAATCTGATGGAAGCTGAAACCTCTCCTGAGAAACAGATACAGGCCCCTTCACACAAACATTACGTAAATTTCTGGTGGATATGCCTCTGTCCTCAGTCTCACTCAGGTTAAGCATTCCTGCTCCATAATCCTCTCCGACTCTTGGTGGGGCTAAGTTTTGATAGTTCAATGACTTTAAGACACTAGGACTCTCTGTGTCTATAATTTTATGAGTCTCCAAATCTAAGAGCCTGTGATTGCCAATATATAATTTAAATTGAAGCATGAGCTTCTCTGGCTAATGGGGTTAGCGGCAGTTTTTCTCAAACTCAACGTGTCCCAAACTGAACTCATTCTCTTCTCTCCCTCAAACCCTGCTTACTCGTTTATTCAACAAAAAATTCTTGAGCATCTGTAATGTGTCAGGCACTGAGGATAAAATTATGAGCAGCGACAACAGCAACAAAACCCACATCTCTGCTTCTGTAAGCTCCTTCGAGGTGGGGATGGAGTTAGAGTGGGTAATTCAAGCAGCATGTGATGTGTGCGACCAAAGGAACCGAAAGAGCCCAAATGAGATTTGTGCCAGGAGTGGGGTCTCAATGACGAGCTGACCAGAGGAGGTGCAGTGGACATAGAATTGAAAATGGCGTCACAGGGGGGTGTGTAGCATGAGACACAGCTCCCCAATTCCAAGAGGGAATGCTAATTATACCCAAGTCCTTGTGTCTGGGTCTGCTTTGGGGGGAACCCAAGCCAAGAGAGAGGATTTTCTCTTATGGCCACAAACCATCAGAATGTGGCCCAGACTCTTCCTTCAGCCTGGACCCCAGAATGAGCACGTGAGGACAGACCTGAGCCCAGCCGGCAACAAGGAGGAGGCCAGCTGAGGCAGCCCAGCAGCCTGAGCACAGCTGCCCAGCCAAGCCCGCTTTAGGTTAGCCAACCGACGGTCAACCTGGAGACCCACCAGCACAAGAAGAAATGCTCCCATGCCGCTGAGATTCTGTGGCACACAGTAAGTGGTTATGCAGCAAAAACTCAGTAGGCCAACTGGATCTCCTACTGCCTCCCCACTGCCCTGTTTCTGTCGCCCTCTTTGCCCTGAGAGACAAGGCAGTAAAAGAGATAGATCAGAGGCTGGGGATGGGCAAGGAGGACGATGAAGTCAGACTGAGGACATCAGATCATGTGGTCTCACTAAGGCAATGGCAGTGAGGATGGACTCAGAGTTACTGGGTAGAATTTACTGGGCTTGCTGTCTGGTGGGATATAGGGGATGACAGAGAAGGGAAAATCAAGGATGACACCCAGGTTTCCATGTCCTAGGCTGGAAACACAGAGCAGGAGAAGATGTTAAAAGCTCTTCTTGCTCATCCCAGCATGTAGTAGATGCTCCATAAAAAATGTATTTCGGGGGCCAGCCCTGTGGAGCAGCGGTTAAGTTCACACATTCCGCTTCTCCGTGGCGCGGGGTTTGCTGGTTCCGATCCCGGGTGCGGAAATGGCACCGCTTGGCAGGCCATGCTGTGGTAGGCGTCCCACGTATAAAGTAGAGGGAGATGGGCACGGACGTTAGCTCAGGGCCAGTCTTCCTCAGCAAAAAGAGGAGGATTGGCAATAGTTAGCTCAGGGCTAATCTTCCTCAAAACAAAAAAAATGTATTGCATGAATGATCAGGTTTGGAGGGGAAAAGGTGAGTTCAGTTTGACACAGGTGGACTTTCCAGATGTCCACGAGGTAGCAGAATGGATAGTAAGAAGAGATATTTGAGAGGCAGAGGTGTATTGAGTCAAGGAAGAGAGAGATCCCCAGGGAAAGTAGAAAGGGAGGACTGAGAAGTGAAGAGAGGCTGCGTGAAACCAAAGCGCAGGCAGAGTGAGATGTCTCCTTAGGTTTCTAGAGGCTTCTCACTTCTGACCCTTGGGTCCTGTGAGATACCCTGATAGCCCTGTGATAAATTCCCCTCAGACTTGATCTGGCTCAGAGGGGGGCCTGTTAACCTGCTATCTGAGGAGTCTCCTCTCATATGCTATCCCCATTGTGCACCCGGTCACCCAGGATAGCCACTTGGGGATCCCTTCGTTTGATCTTCATCAGACATTAAGTTAGCTGACAATGAATGCTGGGCACAATACGGGTCCATCCTAGATGCTGCCCCCTTTCCCCATGCCCCCCTCCCTGACGTGGCTCAGGTGTGCCGTGCCTCCTCGCTGGCCTCCTTGCCTCCACTGTCACCCTGCTGAGCGGCCCTCCCCCGGGGCCTGGGAGCAGCGTTTCTAAAGCACAGCTAGTCAAGTTCCTCACCTGCTTAAAAACCCTCCGTGCCAAAGCTGACTGGACGAAATATCTCAAAATACAGAGTGAAAATACAGAGATGAAAATTATGAGGGAAGAGATGAGAACACACCTAGAAAAAAAAGTAAAAAGACAAAACAAACATTCACTTGACACCTCGGGACAGAGTCCAACCTCCTCATGCTGGCGTTTGCGGCCCTCTGTGACCTGGCCCTCCACGACCTCCTCTGCCTCGTGCCCCACCGCCCCTGCTTTGCTTCTACAGTACAGAGCACAGTGCCAGGCGAGGGTCCCCTGTCTCTCTCCCTGTGGCTCTGCACACTGCATCTGCTGGGGATGCCCTTCTCCTGTACCCCCTCTTCAAGGCTTCGCTCAGGGGTTGCCTCCTCCAGGAAGCCCTCTGACTCCTCTGGGCTCCTCTATCACCCTGTGCTTTCCTCTGTCACTGTCCTAATCATACTGTGTTGCCCTTAAGTGTGTGGCTCCCCTCCTGGCCTGTGAGTTCCTTGAGGGGAGGGACAAGCTATGACCCGTTCTATGTCCCCAGAGCTCAGCCCACAGCCAGGCACAGGTGAGGCCTCTGGGAATGTTTGCTGAGTCTAAGAGGTTTATGGGTGCAGCTAATAATGTAGACCCCTGAGAGCAGGTGGACTGATGACTTTGGTGACCAGTGTTGGGCGAAATGGGGTGAGGGCCAGAGTGACGGGGAGGGCGTGGGAGTCGAGGAAGTAGGGGCCCTGGGCAACCCCTTTTCATATCCCGGCTGCCCTTCTGTCCCTCCTCTTGTCCCACTCAGGGCACTTCTCTTGTCAGGTTCCCCTCATCCAGGCCCCTCTGAACATTCCCTTTTGGGGATGTGACTCAAATCTCTCCCCAGGGATCCCCAAATTTCCCAATGGCCCCAAAGCCCCTAGGTACCCCAAACCTCTCTGTCAAAGGTGGTATGGTCTGAATGTTTGTGTCCCCTCCCAAACTCGTATGTTGAAATCCTAACTCCCAGTGTGGTGGTATTAGAAGGTGGGGCCTTTGGGAAATGATTAGTTCATGAGGGTGGAGCCCTCCTGAATGGGATTAGTGTTCTTATAAAAGAGACCCCAGAGAGCTCCCTAGCCCCTGCCACCGTATGAGGACACAGTGAGAAGGTGCTGGCTACGATCCAGGAAGGGGGCCCTCACCCGACCATGCTAGCACCCTGACCTTGTACTTCCAACATCCAGTGATGTGGGAAATAAGAGTTTGTCGATTATAAGTTGCCCAGTCTGTGGGATTTTGTTATGGCAGCCAGAACAGACTAAGAAAATGTTCCCTGACACTTTTCCTAATGACTCCTAAAACTCTACCATTAATACCCCAAATTTCCCCTAAAAAAATCCTCTTTCCCTGTGGTGCCTGGGAGGAGGTGGTGTGCCCCTTACCTAGGCCTTCTCCACGGCGGGGAAGCTGGTGTTGGTCTCCAGCAATGGGCCCGGGGGGAGGGGGAGGGCAGGTTTCTCCTTTATACCATCCATCCCCCACCGCTTGAACCTCCCCCACACAGCTGTCAGAAATGTGACACTCCCCTGTCTATTTCTGGATGTCTCCTCAAGGCTCAGGAACACTAGCCTCTGCCCGGTCCGCCCTGAGCCAGGGCTCTTCCCGTGAAAAAGGGGATCCCTGGAGCCAGAGAGAAGGTGGGCCAAGGCATCGAGGATCCAGGCTGGAACCACTGCCTCCCCCTGGATGTGGTGCTGTGCTCAGCACCCCCAACCTCAGAGAGCACGTCTTTACATTTTGTTCCTTTCACGTAAGCACGTGGACTCACCCAAGGGGAAGGAGAGATTCCCAGGTTAAGGGGACTGGGTCAGGGCCCCAGCTCCAGCACTGAGTTGGCGGGTGATCCTGGAGAACTTTCTGCCTCGCTCGGGACCTCTGTTCAATGACTAGATTTGACTCTGTCTCTTGGGGCTTTTCTTGAGGTTCCAGGTGTTGGGATGGAAGAAGCAATTCTCCAAAGCCACATGGTGGGAGAGAGGACAAAGCCATGATCCCAGTAGACCTGGTCCTGGGACTGTCCCAGGAGACCCAGCTGTCCCAGATGGTATCCAGTTCCAGCAACCGCAAACGCTCAGGTCCCTTCAGGGAGCAAGGCAAGCAGGCGATGTCGGCAAGATGCTGTTTTTCACAATAATGGTGAACAGTAGAGTGACTCCTGATTTTCTATCTGGGAGACCTCGGGGGAAGGGGGTGAAAGAACTCGTCTGGAAGCTGTTTGCCTGGCAAGCACTCTGGTTTTCTGGGATGTCACTCTCCCCGACCCCGGCCCCACCCCCCAGCCCGGACACAGTTTGTCTTCCTTTTTGGTCTTCAGGAAGGCTTTTTAGAGAAAGCAGGATTCTAGTTGAAGGAAATTCTTTATTTGGCTGGCAGTCTGGGGGACTGGGGAAGAGGGATGGGGTAAATGAATGAGCCAGACCAGGATGGAGCCTGGGGTAAGTCTCACCTCCCACGCCCACCTCTGCCCGGCAGCATCTCTTAAATCTTGACATTCAGGATCCCCAACTCCTCCGGCCGCTCTGGGGACGTCACCCTCCCACCCCAGAGGCTCAGGCTGTCAGAAAGATCTTCCCAGAGCTGCTGACTGACTCCTCAGCTGGCCCCTTCTCCCGTTACTTCTGATTGGGCATCCAAAACTCAGAGCCAGGTTATTTATAGACAAGCCCACAGGCGGGAGGGGAAAGGCTAGTGTTTACAAACATGGGTCACCTGATTCTGAGAGGTCCAGGGAGAGAGGGTCTGGGGAGGGGATGGGGCTGGACCCTAAGGATCCGAAACAGAGAGTCTGCGAGTGGTCGGACCCTACTGAAGGGAAGGGGCGCAAAGAGAAGGGAGGGGGGCGGGGGCGGCTCAGATGCTGGACCCAATGCGTGGGCCATATGCAAATTGCATGCAAATCAGCGAGAGCAGAAGCGGTGACCTCTCGGCGGCGGGACCCTCGGGGGGCTCCCAGGCCAAGTGGTCTGGGGGCCGGGCACCTCGGGTCGGGCCCACCTGAGGGAGAGGCCGAGTTTACAAGCCCGCTTCCCTAACCCTGGTCTGGCTCGGAGTCAAAGAGGGTCCGGGAGAAAGAGCTCGCCGTCCTCGGAAAGGGGGTCACGCCCCTCACCCCTTCCCCCGCCGCTCCCGCCCCCACCTCAGTGTCCGTTGTTGGGAAAAGAGGTGTCGGGTTGCCGCCGCGGGGGCTATAGTTAGCCGCGGACTTTGTTTATCTGGGACTCCGGGGACGTCGCAGCGCCCGCCCAGACTGGAGCCCCGCGCCTCCTCGCTCCTTCCCGCTCTCCGCCTCCGCTATCTCCTGGTGGGTCCCCGGCCCCCGCCCCCTCCCCTCTCCTAGCTGAGCCAAATTACGGCTCCACCTTGACCGTTGCAAGAAAGTCCCCGGGCAGAAGAGGCGGAGCCTGGGGGCGTCTGGGAGTCTGGGGAGCGGAGACCTGGGGATGCGCTCCTGCCGGTAGACCATCAACTCCAAGCCCCGCCCACCCCCTTAGGCGCGCCCTTGGCCCCGCCCACGCCCCGCCTGGACCCGGGGTCCTGGACCAGGGACCCCGTCCACCGCAGAAGGCGGCCAGCTCTCGTCAAGACTCACCACCGCTGGTCCCACCCTCATCTGCACCTCGCCCTCCTGAGTCTCCCCTAGGAATGATGCTGGCAGCTCTGCTGATCGCTCTCGGCGGCCTCAGTCTGCACACCCTCTGGCAGGTAACTGGGGGAATCATCCCCTGCCACAAAGGGAACAGTAAGAGGGCAGACCCTGAGGAGGTGAACTGGCGGAGTGACTCCTCAAAAATCTCTCCCAGGGACTTTTCTCTAGGATCCCAGTCCTCTTAAACCTCTTCCTCTCAGGAACCTCCATCCTTGGCGCGGGTTGCGGTGGGGTGGGGCAGATTCCCATTCCCTCTCCCAGAACGCCCACCTCCACCCACCTGTCCTCCTGGTGTCTTCCTTCCTTCACATCGTCGCTCCTGAGCGACTCCCCTCACCTTTCTCCTCCCCACTTCCCACCTCCCACCACAGGCCCGGCCCAGGCAAACCCTCCTGCAGCCCCGCCAAGACCAGGGCTCCTCCCCACTCCCACCCCAGGTTTGGGGATAAGGGCCTCTATCCAGGAGAGGACTCAGGAGTCTCAGAGCTGACAATGACTTGGTGTGGTGGCTGAGCACCTGCGGGAGAGGGAAAGAGTGTGAAGATGGGGTAGGCATCAGGTCATCCGGCATTGGCTGCATGTTGGTATAGCACCTGCATACTGAGGCTTAGAGCCAGAACAGAGCTGGCAAGTCATCTAGCCCCGCTTTCCACAGAGTGCAGGAACCTCGCAAATGACAAAATGACCCCTTTTAGTTTGTACAGAAGTGAGGATCTAGATGCCATCCTCACAGTAACCCTGTGAGGTTGGAAGTGTCCTCACTTTGTAGCTGGAGAACCTGAAGCCCAGAAGAGATAAGAGACTTGCCCAAGATCCCACAGCTAGTAGGTGGTGAAGTCGGGATTTGAACCCATGTCTGTCTGACTCCAGTACTGTGTTATTTAAGCCCTTGAACTTAATTGCCAAATTGTGTACACCAGATATTTGGGCACAGAAGAGAGATTCTGTGTTTCTAAACTGATCTGCTACCAGGACCCCTGTCCAGTGCTCTGAAATTTTTGCCTTTCCTGTGTGGCTCCTCTCTTCCTTACCTCCATAGGCTCAGGCTGTTCCCATCCTGCCCCTGGGCCTGGCTCCAGACACCTTTGATGATGCCTATGTGGGCTGTGCGGAGCAGATGGAGGAGAAGGCAGCCTTTCTGCTAAAGGAGGAGATGGCCCGCCACGCCTTGCTGCGGGAGTCCTGGGAGGCAGCCCAGGAGGCCTGGGAGCACAGGCGTCGAGGGCTCGCCCTGCCCCCTGGCTTCAAAGCCCAGCATGGAATCGCTGTCATGGTCTACACCAACTCATCTAACACTCTGTACTGGGAGCTGAACCAGGCCGTGCGGACAGGCGGTGGCTCCCGGGAGTCCTACATGAGGCACTTCCCTTTCAAGGCTCTGCATTTCTACCTGACCCGGGCCCTGCAGCTGCTGCGGGACGGTGGGGGGTGCCACAGAGGATCTGGGGAGGTGGCGTTCCGAGGCATGGGCACCCTTCGCTTTGAACCCAAGAGGCTGGGGGACTCTATCCGCTTGGGCCAGTTTTCCTCCAGCTCCCTGGATGAGGCGGTGGCCCGAAGATTTGGTAATGCCACCTTCTTCTCTCTAAGGACTTGCTTCGGGGCCCCTATCCATGCCCTGTCTGTCTTCCCCAAGGAGCGTGAGGTGCTGATCCCCCCCTATGAAGTCTTCTTGGTCACCAGGTTCTCCCAGGATGGAGCTCAGAGCCTAGTGACTCTCCAGAGCTATAATCAGACCTGCAGCCACTTTAACTGTGCCTATCTGGGTGGTAAGCTGTGCATGAGGGAAGCAGGACTGGCTGGTTGGGTGAAATGAGCCAGGACATCCCTACACAATCCCCAGGGCCTTCAGGAGATCCACTTGGTTAATGGGGAAGTTGAGGGCTAGAAGTCAGCTGGAGCTATTGTTCTCTGTGTCTCAGGTTCTTCCGGCTCTTAGAAGGTCCTATAAGTGTTTCCAGATCTGTGATTATTTTCAGATGATTCTGTAAATGTTCTTGAAAGGTTCCAACTGCTATCCAGCCTAATAGATGAAAGGAACCTGGCTAAGGAGGTCACCAAGCAGAGGAAGGTGACAGGAGTGCCGCTTCAGATCCCAGGAGGCCCAGGGCCTAATGGGGTTGACAGGATACAGATGTGCTATTCCCAAGTGCTGAGGCCGGGATAGGATGGAGGAGGGACTGGGGCTAGGGTGGGGGCAGGGATGGATAGGCAATCTGGAAGATTTCCTGGGGGAAGGAGGAGGAAGGGAAGTCAGAAGTTTGCATTTAGAAGAAGGGAAAGATGGATTGAGAAGGGGAATGGCCTGTGCCAGGGAAAGTGTGATGTGAGGGTCTGTCTCCATGGAGGCCTCACCATGCTGTCTATTGCAGGGGAGAAGAAGCGGGGCTGTGTGTCTGTACCAAGTGAGTCACCCTCCTGCCCCCTCCCTTGGCTGCCTCCGCTCCCTGCCACCCCTCCCGGCCCCTGCCCTGCTCACCCTTCACTTCCTTTTCTTCTCTCTCCAGCAGGGGGGCAGCCAGACTCATCCTCCAATGGGAACTTCTCTCTGCTCCCCTGGAAGACCCTGCTCTTGGCCCCTGGGGGGTTCCTGCTCTCAGGAGCTGGGCCCTGAAAGTCCAATGCCTGCCGCTCAGGAGTCCTGGGAACTGGCGACCTTCATCTGAAGAAGGGGGTTTCGAACAGCCTCGAGAAGCAAAGACACGGTTTCGGACCCAGCCCTAGCAGCCATCTCCCCAATCAGGAAGTGGGGGGGATCTGAGGCCATGGCAGGGTGGAGGGAGGCCCCCTATGTGGTGGGGACCCCCTAGGACAAGCAAGGGTAGTACTGTGATGGCTACTTGATTAAACAGTGTTGCAGTGTGGTGACATGAAATGTCATGATTGGTTTTTCTGTGAGACTGGACCATCTGCCTTGCTCTGGCACTGCAGGACTCAAGGACTGAGGAACTAAAAAGAATGGCTTGATCACTCCTAGACATGTCCCCTGTGCAGTCCTCTGTCACCACTATAACTTGCAAACCCGGAAGCTTTAACAGCCAGTGGTTCCTCAAAACAACACGGAAGGCAGGAAGAGGACAGATGGATTCCTTGGCCCATTTGTCAGAAGATGAATGCAAAGCCAAGGAAGGAAGCAACTAGCTCAAGGTCAAAGAGTTAGTATTGAACCAGGCCCCTGCCTCCCAGTCCAGAACTCTTTCCACTAAAGATTTGTGGGAACTCAAAGTAGGCTGCTAAGCCCAAGATACCTGGGACCCCAGAGCAAGCCATCTCTATCCTGCTCCCCCAACGGTCCACTTCTGAGAGAGAAGGGATCTCAAAACATGAGGAGACAGAGCCTTTCACACACTCTGGAGGCATCTGACATCCAGAAACTTTATTGAGGCAAAGAAAGCAGCATAAGCTCCTACTAAGTGGCCCCCCCCCCCCACCCATCTAGGCAGCCCTACTCAGCAACAGAAGGGACCCTCCCACTGTATCAGGCCTCCCCCTTGGTTCCCACATCTTCCTCCTGGGGCAGGTCCCCAGCTCCCTCTGATTCCTGCTCCCTATGCACCAGCACGTGAGTTGGGGAAGAAGGGCCAGACTCTCCAGAAGCTGGAGTCCTGGCCCCTTCAGCATCTTGAAGCTCGGTTTCTGAAGATCCGTGGGCCTCCATAGTCCCTGGCACTGTCAGCTCTGGGGTCTCGGGGATGGGGGGCCCCAGGTTCTGGAAGCTGTTGCGCACTCGGGTGATGTAGCGACTGAGGATGCTGGCTCCTGCGGGAGGCCGTGGAGTCCCTCCCTCTGCCAGAGTCCGCCGCACACCCGCCACCTCGCTTTGCAGCCGTGATACAGTCTTGGTCAGCTCTGTCAGTCTGTTGCCCAGGTCTGGCGGGGAGCATTGGAGGGGAGGCCTCTCAGAAGACGAGCCTGCCCTGTACTCGTACCCTCAACAGAACCCCAGGGGACATCATGCCTGGCGTTCCTAAGGGAGGAGAACTGGAGGAAGTGAGAGACTGGCTTAGGGGTGGGGGTCAGGTGGGCAGCAGGGTCCAGGGCAGATGAATCGGAGCGGGGGTGGGGTGGTTGGGAGTTTAAAAGATGCAAACAAGGGAAATCTCGTGGGCCAGAGAAGGGATCAGGAGTCTTGGGGATGGGAAGCTTGAATGGGTAGAGATTTGTACATCCGCTTCCTGTACACACCAGTCCAGCTCCTACACATCCTCTGGGCCCAAATTCTACCTGCTGTCTCTCCAACCTCTGGTACTCTATCCTCTACCTTCCCATGAGCCTCTCAAAACGATAGGCTCTTGCTCTCCTTTGGCTCCCACTGCAATTTGTGTCTCTCTCAGCTGGGCACTTTCTGCCCAGGGGTTTCTCTTCCTCACCAGACTGAAGGCTTCCTATGTGTCCCTGCTCACCACAGTCCCCACTCCCTCCATGACAGGGCCGGGAACAAGGGGAAAAAGCAATGAGTGTTGGTTGAATGAGTCAATAAGTGAATGAATGAATAATGAATTAAGTGAATGAGTGAACAGGTAAGGGAGTGAATGAGAGAATAAATGAACACATGAATGAAGGCAGGAATGAAGAAGTAAATGAAATGAGTGGAATAAACATCTGCATGAGTCAGAGGGTAATTGAGTGCAAGGGGCCACACTGCAGGTTATAGTGCCCAAGGGCAGGGCAGGATGGGCCACACATCACTGCAGCCTGGATGAGGGTGTGAGTCTGGGTGTGGTGCATTTATCAGAGCCGAGCAAGAACAGGAACAGGGAAGGCTCAGAGGTGAACCACTAACCTTTCCGGCGGGTCTCCTCGAACTCCCGCCGGGCAGTCTCTATGTAGCGCTGTACCAGGGCCCTGATGACACGAAGGCGGTACGATCCACGCTCTCCCTCCCCAGGCCCTGCCCCTGCCCCAGGATTGGCCTGTGATGGGAAGACAAGAGGGTAAGAGAGATTCTCCACCACCAGCCTTTCTCTAATCACTGTTCCCTCCCCAGTCAGGTAAGGATGGAGGCCAAGTCTGTGCAGTCTTTTCTGTCCTTGAAGGCCACACATCTAGACCCTGGAGCTGCCCTGGAAGGTAGAATGATGGAGGCCAGAGTTAGGGAATGGCGGAGTGCAAGAAAACCAGGGTGGGAGGTGGGGTGAAGGTTGGGAGGTGGAGGGAGGAGTGGGCAGAGACAGAGATGCTGAGAGGGCAGGGTGGAGCTCTCTCTCCTGCCACCAACCCAACCTTGGTTTTCTTGAGTTGAGTTAGTCCCTTCAAATTCTGCAGAGGGGGAGACTAGGGGCTGTGGGGAGGCATCTGCACGGACCTGCTCATGCATATCCATATGCAGTTGGAAATCATCATGCGAATTAGAATGGTTGGTCTGAGTCCAGTTTTAGGCCTCAGGACAGTACCAGGAGGGCAAGTAGGGCATATGGACAGCGACTGGAGAGAGCAGAGGGGTAGTAGGCAAAGGGCTGGGCTCAGAAGACGCAGGCTCGCAGGCTCGAGTCCCAGCTCAGCCACTTTGCAGCTGCGAACCTCAGGCAAGTTCCTCAACTTCTTCAGGCTGAATATGTCCAAATTCACAATGGAGATGTAATAATGCCCACTTCCCAGGTTGGTACTGCCCCAGCACAGAGTAGGAGCTCTCCAAACACTGAGGGAACAATTATTTTTATTTAACTAGTTGTATCTTCTCTCTAAATATTTTATAGTTAGCATATTTACTTTTATAATGTGAAATAGCAAAGCGTTTTATTAAATTTTATAAAAAGAGATGGGATTGACAGAGATGGGGCAGGCAGAGGTAAGAGAGAGAATGATGGCCCTTTCCAACTACAGAGTATATAAAGCAGGTTTCTTGCATAAAATAAGGAATAAGAACTTTGAGGGGCCATTTCCTGAGGATGGGAGGGACACCTGATTGGATCACCAAAGAACAGGCTAGTGAGGTGGGGGCAGCTGGAAGAAAGGTGGGACCTGAATGGGAGGTGCAATGGAGGACTGGGGAGACCCCCAGCTGGCTGTTATGGTGGGATCTGGCAGGACACAGTGACTGTGCCCATCCAGGACTGGGCACAGGCCCAGGGAATTGAATATGACCTCAGGTGAAGAAGCTGTTTTACCCTATGGTGGAAGCAGCCCTGACATGTGGTCTACAAATAAGCATCAGGCAGCCTGAACAGGGCCAGGAAGTTGCCAGGGGGACAGGGCGACAATTCCAGAATTTGGAGCCAGAGATCCAGAGGGTAAAGGAGGTGTCCGTGCAGGACAGCCTGGAGCTGGGATGCGGCGGGAACGGGGAACTGGGAACCTTTGGCATTCAGTTTCTTGTGTCATATTTTCTTTGGCACATGCAGTTTCCTGTGCTTAGAACTCTCTTCTCCACTGTATCTGCCCATCAACCTCTCTGTCCTCCAGGATTCTGTTCTGCCCTCAAGGTCTCTGGGAAGCTCCCTGATTCCTGAGGCTGGACTGGGCCTCTCCTCTGTGCTCCAATAGCCCCCCTGGGTTTCTCTCTATCATAAGTTCATCATCGTGTTCAATTACCGTCTGTTTCCTTCTGTTCCTCTAGACCGTCAGCACCCAGAGGGACTATGCATCTCTTTATTTCCAGTGTAGGTACGCTTTGGTAAGTGTTTGTTGAACAAACCATTGACCAGCCAGATAAGGGAAGGCCCTCCTCACCTGGAGACCCAGGGAGCTCAGAGCCCCCGAGTTGGCCTGTGGCCCCGTAGAGCTGACCTGGGGCCCTGGCTTAGAGAGATCCTCAGGAAACACATTTTAAGGGGAACAGATAGGACCCCCTAGAGCCCTGGCAGTAATGCTGGTCTGAATTAGGAAGCCAGCTGGATTAGGGAGCAGAGAGCGAGAGATATATTAGCCCCTTGGAGGCCTGGCTTCTCTCTGGGGCCTCTGTCAGCCTTCTAATATCCCCGTTGGTAGGGCATTCTTCCCTTGCCTTCTTACCATGTTTTTTTGAAAAACGTTCAACCATCTCTTGGCCCAGTTTAGGGCAAAAAGGTTTGTCTGGAGCTCACAGGGTGTTGGTGGCTTGGGAGGAGGGTGGCATGGACTTCTCTTTAAGCCAGATGACACAGGGTTGGAAATTTAGGAAATGGCCAGAGCCAGGAAGAGGGAAAGGCAAGTTGTGGGAGAGAATAGGAACTGGGAACAGGCTTTCTGGAGAATGCACCTGGAAAGACAGACAAGCCAGCGGTGTGCAGACAAACGGACAGTACAGATAATACAGTTGAAGGCCCGAAGTGAGGAAGACCAACAACCAGCAGACGAGATACTCACGAAGGTGGGGATTGGGGGATAGTCTTGCTTCTTGGTTTTGCAGTCAGAGCAGTAACAGCAGATGAACTGGAAAGTTCTCCTGCGAGATTTAGATGGCAGAAAGGGGTTAGTTGGAGGACAGCGTCTAGGGAAATGGGGGCAGGAGCTGGGGTGGAAGTGCTGGGCTCTTGGGGGTGGGGGGTGAGAGCTACAAGGTCCTCACCTGAGGAGGTAGAAGATGGCCTTGGGGGAGGGCAAGATGTTGAAGGGCACGGGCAGCGTCAGGCCCTCTCGGAAGTAGGACAGGTAGAGCTTGGAGCGAGCAAACTTCCACTCCACATCAGCATCGTCCTGAAGACCAGGAGGTATGGGTTCTGCAAGGCCACTCTGGTACCTACCCCTCCTGCCCACTCCATCTGCCTCGTTTCCCCCATCCTCACGTCTCTTCTTCTCCAGTGTGCCAAGGACTTTCTTCTCCCCATTCTCATCTCCATCCTCGTCATCACTCACAGTTCCCCTGCCTGTCTCCCCCTTTCTCTCTTCCTCCCCATTATCTTTCATTCTTCTGACATCCAATTCCTGCCCAGCCATTTCTCTAGCCACAAACCCTAGCCCATCTATCTCCTTTCCTCTCCCTTCTCATATTCCCACCTACTTTTCCACAATGCACCCTTCCTCCCAACCCTCAAGCGGAAAGAGCACTAAACCTGTCTGGAGAAACTAAGACCCTCATTTTACAGATGAGGAAAATGAGACCTAGACAGGAAAACTTGTCCCAAGTCATAAAACAAGACAATAGTGGAGGCAGAGCAGGAACCCCAATGTCTCAACTCCTTGCATCCTATTCCTCTCCACCCCTTTCTCCCTTCTTCTCTCTGGCCTAAGTGGCCTCAGTTCACGCACCTCAATCTTCTGGAAGGAGTTGGTGATCATGGCAATGAGCATGTTGAGCAGCACAATGACCATGACGATGGTAAAGATGCCATAGAGGGCCCGGCCCACGAATTCAGGCACCAGAAACTGAGGCATGTCTACCACGCTGTGCTCCTCCATGCCAAACATGGTCCAGAACAGAAACTGGAATGTCTCGTTGAAACTGGCATGTTGGGCCAAAAGACAGGATGTGAGGGGTGGGAGAAGAGCCTGAATGCCACCCAGACACACTCTCCTCACCCTCCAGGACCCGGCCAATGGCGTTCTGCTTCCATGAAGCCCTCTGGACCACTCTCGCCCATACAGACGCTTGCCATTTCTGAGCTCCAACTTCTCTTCTTTCAGGCAATCAATATTTATTGAGCACATAGAAGTGCCACAGGTGCTAAGGACACAGCTGTGAACAAGACAAGCATGGTCCCTGTCTTCAAGGACCTTATGTTCTGGGCTGGGCATGGGGGGTGAGATGGACACTAATTAGACTAACATTTTTAAATTGTGGTAAGTGCTATGAAGTAGCAACACAAGATGTTAGGACCTAGTCTGGGAGTTGGGGAAAGCTTCTTTGAAAAGCATTCAAGCTGAGCTCTGAAGGAGAGGTGAGAATCAACCAGGTCAAAGGGAAGGGGATGTGAAGCGCAATCCCAATGCAGGGCAGTCCGGGGCCCTTTGAGGAACTCTGAGGAACTGAGAGGAAGCCAGCATAGCTGGTCTCCACCGCAAAGGAGAGAGAAGCTTGTGAGAGGTAAGTAGGAACCAACCAGACCACGCAGGACCTTGTAGGATAAAAACAAAGGTCCTTACCATGGCCAAGAGCATTAGGAAGCTACAAAGAGTTCTAGCAGAGGGGTGATACCTGATTTACATTTGAAACGATCATGTTGGCTGCCATGAGTAGAATGGAAAGGAAGCAGATGAGAGAGTGGGGGTATGGAGACCAGTTAAGAAAGTGTTGCCCTGGTTTGAGTGAGAGAGGATGGTGGTTTGAACTATATTAGTAGCAACTCCAATGCTACCTCTTCCAGGAAGCCCTTCCTGAATGCTCTTCTCTACCCCCAGCAGAATATGTATATCTGTTAGTCACTCAGACTCGACCACATTCTCTCTCCTGTTGTATTTATTCATGAATTTGTCTTATTCCCTCCGTCTCAGCACCAGTTCAGGCCTAGATTACTGCAGCAACCTCTGCAACTGGTCTCCGGCCTCAGTCTCTCTCTTGTTATTCCCTCCCCTACATTGATCCAAGGTATTCTTTCTAAATGCTGATCTGATGGTGTTGTACTTCTACTTGTCAAACTTTAAATGCTCCTAACTACCCTCAGTCCAGATGCCTACCATGCAACCTACCTGAGAATTTTCAGCAAAAATACTTTTTTTCTTTTTTTTTTTTTTGAGGAAGATTGGCCCTGAGCTAACACCCGTGTCCATCTTCCTCTACTTTATATGTGGGATGCCTGCCAAAGCATGGCTTGGTAAGTGGTGACATGTCTGCACCCAGGATCTGAACCAGTGAATCCCGGGCAGACAAAGTGGAGAGCTCAAACTTAACCGCTACACCACCACCACTGGGCTGGCCCCCTAGCAAAAATACTTTTGACTTAATTAGCTGTCACTCATGAATGAACAGGAGGGCCCCGCCTGCCCTTGCTACTGTGGAGTGACTACCACCGCCAGGACCCATGCAGCAGGCTGGAATGAATGAATAGTAGTTACTGTCCCTGGCACTAAGATTCATGGTTTAAACCGTGTAAGCAGAGTTCCTGAATGTCCTGAAGCCAGGACACGAACAAAGATTCTTGGAAAGAGGACTGGTCCGAGTAAAGCCTCCATTTGTTTTGGAACCATGAGAAAGCCTTGACTAATATCCACAGGCCCAAGAGTGGGTCCTTCACCATCATCAAAAACCATCATGTAGTTGCATTTGTGAAGAAGTTATGATTGAATGATCGCTTGGGAGGCTACCTGGAGTCCCCAGCCTGCTAGGGAAAGCCCAAGCTTCTCAGTAGAACCTTCGTAAGCTCCATGACCTGGCCCCTCTACCCTCTCCTCTCTCAAATGTTCCTCCATGCACCAACCATGGGAGACGTCTTGCTATTCTCCAAATGCATGTTTCTGCTTTGGTACATGCCCCGCCCCCCTTTTTTTTTGAGGAAGATTAACCCTGAGCTAACATCTGCCAATCCTCCTCTTTTTGCTGAGGAAGACTGGCCCTGAACTAACATCCGTGCCCATCTTCCTCTACTTTATTTGTGGGACGCCTGCCACAGCATGGCTTGCCAAGCAGTGCCATGTCTGCACCTGGGATGTGAACTGGCAAACCCGGGCCGCCGAAGCAGAACATGCGCACTTAACCACTGCGCCACTGGGCTGGCACCATACACGCACCCTTTATGCCAGAAGGCTCTGCACGTCTCTGAAGTTCATCCCCCTTGTAGGTGGAGTCCAGATTCTCCCCTCTCTATTCAGTCTCCCCTGATAGTCCAAGACAGAGGAAGGGGCTTTCTCTTCTGGGTACCCGCAACTTGAGCCCTCCTTCCTCACAGCACTTATCCCAAATTGAGCTTATTTGTGCTCATGGCTATGTTCTCCATGCCTGGGCCTGGTTTACTTCTCCTGTCTGTACTTCCAGTGCCAGGACAGAACCTCCTACAAAGAAGGTGCTGGTAAATGGGTGTGAACTCAACAACAATAACGAAAAACCCACCACAACTGGATGACTAAGAAAGTGAGTGAATTTAAAAAGTGAGTGAATAAAGGAATGAACAGTGAGTGAGTGAATCCTATGAATTGACTTTTTTCTTTTTCGAGGAAGGTTAGCCCTGAGCTAACATCTGCTGCCAATCCTCCTCTTTTCACTGAGGAAGACTGGCCCTGAGCTAACATCCATGCCCATCTTCCTCTACTTTATACTTGGGACGCCTACCACAGCATGGTGTGCCAAGCGGTGCCATGTCCCCATCCAGGATCTGAACCTGCGAACCCCGGGCCGCCGAAGTGGAACGTGCGAACTTAACCGCTATGCCACTGGGCCGGCCCCCTGAATTGACATTTTTCAAATTAAAAAGTTTGGAGAGAAAAAAAAAAAAAGTTTGGAGAGAAAGTGAGTGAGTGAATAAATGAAAGAGTGAATGAACAAATGAATGAGAGTGAATCAATGAGGGAGTGAACAAACCAGAGAGTTAATTATTGGGTGACTAGATGAGGGAGGAGGGGGGAAGGAAGAGGTGATCACTAAGCTCCAAACTGCACGCTCCCCCACAGACCCCCACCTTCCCATCCGGCCTCCACCCCAGCATACTTGCCCAGCCGCTCCGTCTCCTGGTAAGGCACGTAGATATTGTTGAGGCCACAGAGGAAGGCGGTCAGGATGATCATGAGGATGAATATGAACCTAGCAGGAGGTGGGACGGGGAAGGGTCAGAGCAGGTCTCCGCGGGGTGAGAAGTCAGGCTCTGGGAAGAGGGGTGGGGGGCGATGGTCTCCTAGTCTCAGCCTCTCCTTATTTTACAAGTTTTCAATTTAGTTACTATTAATAGTAGAGAAATTCGGGGGTGAGAAGTGAAAAGGGATTTAAAGTGGGTGCTGAAGCAAGAGCTCCCCCTCAACAATAAAGGGGATTGAGTTCAAGCAGTCAAAGCCGGAGATGGGCCAGTCTCGCCAGGAGGACCTGAGATGCTGAGTGCGCACAGGAATGAGTGAGAGTCACAGAGTCCTGCTGGACAAGATTATTCTCCAGCGGAGTTAAAGCCACATGTGAGAATGAGTGAGCCTGCAACAGGGAGGTCTAGAAGAATCTCAGAGGTGGGGCAGGAGGTTCCCCTCCAAGCTAAGCTGAGCTGAACATGTTCATAGACGTAACCAGGGCTTTTCCCACCAAGGGCACCCACTCCAGTTCCACTTCAGGCAGGAGATCCCAGGGGAGCAGGCACTAACTATGGGCTCTGATGAGGGTGAGAGGGCAGGTGTGGCTGTAAATGCTGTGGTGATAAGCACCAAGAGACTAGAAAATGCTGTCGGTTCAAAGAGCAGTTCTGGAGTGGGAAGCATCCAAAGGGACCCCCGAGTCCAGTGCTCTTACCACAAAGATGGGAAAACTGAGGGCCACCTCAGACGGTCACAGAGACAGTGACACAACTGGGAATGGAACTCCCAACCAAGGGCTCTTTCTGCTATAAGTGGTTCCTAATCTTTTCTGGGGTCATGGGCCTCTTTGAGAATTAAATGAGAGTTATAGATCCTCTCTGAAAAAAAGTGTACATTTACACCCCGAATTTTGCCTATAGTTTCAGGGTTTCAGAGGTCTTTGGAGGCTACACAAGGAACTCAGGTTAGGAACCCCTGTGCTACACAAAAGCTGGGGAATTTCAGAAGAAGGTCGAGTGGAATGGATCAGAGGGGAGGATGCTCTGAGCAGAGACAGCACGCACCGGATCATGTCGTCAATCATCTTGCCGATGGAAATCTGCAGAGTGCCCAGCGACTCGTGGGCGGGCAGAATGTAGGCCAGGCGGGTGAAGCTGAGCATGCTGGTGACAGCAAAGAGCACCTCGGCCAAGAACTGGGGGTCTTCAGTGCGCCACTCGCTGCGCTCTGTTCAGGGTGGAATGGGGGCTGAGGCCGAGAGCCAAGGAAGAGAAGGGACAGGGGGATTTGTTGGGGGGACTCACCAGCCATGGTGAAATAGTGGCAGGCAGCCCCATCGGGGGCATCCTGGCAGTGCATGTGTGCAAGACCAGCCAGGAGGAGGCGCAGTGCAAAGGCCGCCAGGTACAGGGAAAGGATGACCATGTCCAGGAAGTTCCACCAGTCCAGGAGGTAACTGCGCAGGCCCTCGATCCACACTTCCTTACACTCAAACCACAGGAAGCCTGAAGGGGGCGGCAGGGGGCCAGGACAGCATGAGGCAGAACTCTCTTCCTCCTTCCAGGTCACAGCTAGGTTATGGGGGGGAACCTGTCCACTGTGGGGAGGGGCTAAAACATCAGGGGATGAAGTTGATAAAATGTAAATGTTTAATCTGCTTAAGTATGAAGTGATCTTATGTGAAAATAAAAGACTCCCGGCTGATGCAGTCTCCTCTGTGGCGTGGCCTGTTGATCCCAGTCCGCTGATAGTCGTCAGAAAGCTACCTCTGGCAGACGCTGGGTATTGGGAGGGACGGATTTAAATCTGTTTCTCCCTGCCCTCCACCAAATACCTATTGGACAAATATTTAAAGAATATTGATTTGAAGCGGCTCCAAATTATCAGCCTGCTCATTATTCACCTGGGGCCCAGTGCCAGACTTGGGGATGGGGGTCTTGGGAGCTGGACCCCAGTAGGCAGGTGGTCCTGCCTCAGTGTACCCTTCTCCACTCCCTAGAGTGCTTTTTCACTGATAGTTCCATCCGCCTAGAATGCCCTTCCACAGCCTTTTGAAGCCAGGCTCACCTCTGTGGCCCAGGTCAACATTACCTCCTCTGTGAAGCCCTCCCCAGCCAGGGGGGAGTGAGCTGCTCTCTGGCCTCTGTTCTCATGGCTCTCTTCAGGTCTCTGTGACACCATCACTGTAGGGCACTGTGGGGTATCCCTTTCTGGTAATGTCTTCTCTCACCTCCCCTGAACTTGGAGCCCCACAAGGGCAGGGACCATGTCCTATTCATCTCCTTGTCCCCAGTGCCCAGAGCAAGGCCCAGTAGTCACTATTAAACAAACATTTACTAAGCTCCTCCCATGAGTCAGTGGGATCTTGTGGTGAATAGGACAAATGCAGGCCCTGTCCTCCCAGGTTCACAATTGACTGAGGACGACAGGCAAGCAGCCCAGTAGTGACAAGCCGGTGGGGTGAGTGCTAAGACTGAGGAGCAGGGGACCGAGGGGCTGTCATGGGAGTGCTTAGGAATGGATCCTCAGCCCGATTTGGGGGCCTGGGAAAGCTTCTCACAGAAAGTGATGTTGAAGCCGAGACCTGAAGGAGGAGGAGGAGCCAGCCAGCGAAGGGGCAGTGTGGGAAGGGAAGAGTGCTCCGGGCAAAGGGAATGAGCACAGGCCTGGAGACAAGTGGGAGCATGAAGGTTCAGGAACCGAATCAGTTCCCACAGCAGGACAGCACCTTGTGAGGGTGGGGTGGGTGCTCAGTAATGCAGGTTGAATGGACAGATGGAACCAAATTTAATTTATCCATGTATTCTCGGGGCTTCACTCACAGTAGGGCAGTAGCAAGCATTTATTGAATGAAAAACTGAGGAGTTTTATTTCCTAAGACTTTTCTTCCCTCATGGGCAGGAACTGTATTGGTTCAAATCCACCCAGCACAGGTAAATAATGTTTAGTAAATAATTGGATGAGAAACTTTTCCTCGTGGACTGCTTTTGTTTTCTTCCCCTGAAGTTTCTTGGCCAAATTTCTTTTCAGACATCACTGGCTGGCTTGGTACGGGGTGGAGTAGTGGACTTGGTATGCTAGCGGCCTGGGAGTTTGCTAACAAAGCTAGAGCTAAAGGAGGGGAAGTCAGCTGAGGAAGGGGCCACCAGTCCAGCCTGCTGAGCTGACCAGCCAGAGGCTAGTTAAAGCTGTGGGGGGTTCTTGTAAACTGCATTTGCTGAATTACTTGAGAATACCCGATTCTGCTGTAGAAGAAAAGAAAACCAATGGAATGGATGAAACTTATGCATTAAGCATAGATAAGTTAGTTATCTGGAGGACATGTTGAACAAACAAAGTAAGGAGAGCATATGTGTGTGAACACACATAGAAAGGGATGGGTAGACACTAAATATTCATGATATACTGAATATACATGAGACAGAGGAGGCCCTCAGGATTCATCAGATCTTAAATCAGACACCCACTGGTGACACCCATTCTGGCCCCACATGTCCTCTGCCCAAACGTTGCAAAGAAAAGTCATAGTTGCTTATCAGGATGATTGGTAAGCTACAGCTGTGGCCAGACACACTTGCCCCTGGGTTTCTCCCATAGATCCAGTGTCAGGCCTGGGCAACTTCTGACTGTTGCATCCCCTGCTCAAACTTCAGCTCTGGCCCTCATAACAACACCATCATAAGTACACTAGTTATGGACTTAACAAACTTTATGATTCTAGCATCTTAATTTGGCCTGTGAGCCTTTCTCTCATTTTTGGTCTGTGTTCCATGACCTCTGGGGTAGATTGCCTGGTGGTGTACCCGTGGGCTACCATCACACCAAGGTAATTTCCCAGCTGACACTCTGGACTTATTTGTGAGAGGATAGAAACCCCAAGAGTGGTAGTGACTGATGCCAGGGTGAGGAAGGATGGGGTCCTTGCTCAGAGAGTCTATCACAGGGCTGGGTCGCCTAATTAGGGGTGAAGGGGAAAGGTCCCTTGGTGTGCTAGGGCCCAGAGGAGTCTGGTTACTTGTTCAGGGGGCACCTACAGGGGCAGGCCCCCTTCACCACTGGGGTACTTATCATGAAGAATAGTGAGGGGGCCCCCAAGGGAGACTGCCACAAATAAAAGGCCCCACACATGTACCTGCGACCCAAATCATGTGTAGAGAAGTCTCCCAGACGCTCTGGCTGCGGCCGCGGAAGGTACTCAGCTGTGTCTCCATGACCAGGGACTCTCCCAGCAGGAAGATGAGGAACCACAGATAGGAGGCGGAGTGCAGCAGGAACTTCAGCACTGGGATCTTCAGCAGGCGGCCCAACTTGGGGGTGAGGGGGGAGCATGGCTCTCAGAGTCCTGTTCACATCTCTTCCCCTCCCGGGAGAACTTCCGGAATGTTCAGCCCACACGTGACTCTTCTTTCACTCACTCACTCATTCAGACATTTATCGAGAAAGTATGACTCTGTATTAGGCCTTACACTTTCAGATCTCTTGTTTCCTTCATAATCATATGAAGTGGGTATCAGTACTCTCATTTCTCTGGCTGAGGTACTGAGAATTACAGAGGGAAAGTAATTTTCTTTTGGTCCCACAGGTTCTTCAATCCCAACCATAAAAAAGTAAAATAAAAAATAAATTCATCATCTATCCCAAACTTGTTACTCCTCCTCCTTTGTCTCCTTCTTCGAAAATGACCCGGTCACCTAGGCCAGGAATCTTAAAGGCATCTCTGTCCAATCCCTCAGTCTGATGGTCTCCCTAACTCCTGCCCCTCCCCCAATCCACTCCTCACACCAGTAATAGAGAAGCTTTCTACCACACAGAACTGGTGGGATCACTCACCTCATTAAAGCCCTCAGCGGGTCCATCGTAGCTTATGAGGCTCAGTGCGATCCAGCCCCTGCCCACGCCCCAGCACTCCGTTTGCACTTATGCTTTAAAAGCACAGAATTCCTTTCAGTTTCTCTCATACTTTACATCCTACCTTCCCTGGGTCTTTGGACGTGCTGATCCTGCTTTCTGGAACACTGCTCTCCCTGGTCCTCACGTGGTTCACAGGGACAGGGCTTGCTCTTAATTTTTCCCCAGCAATAGCACAATGCCTGGCTCACAGTAGGGTCTCTAGGAAATATTTGTTGAATGACAGAATAAAAATATCTGGATCCGTAAGGGCTTGAAAGAATTTGTATGTTGTGGGGGAGTCTCTTTAGGAGAGTATAGGGCTGTATATAGGATTCAGGCTTTGGAGGCAGAGAGACCTCAGTTTACATCCTGACTCTGCTGTTTACTGTGTCTCCTGGATAAAAAGAGCACTTCTGTTCCTGTGCCTATAAAATAGAGATGTAATACTTACCTTCCAGGGCCATCTCGAGTTACTTAATGGGAACATTCCCAAAGTTCCTGGCCCAGGACCTGGCATAGAACAAGCGCTCGATACCTGACAGTTATCATTAATTTTGTTCTTAGTACCCGGGACTTGGGCGCCAGCCAGTAGCCAAGGCAGAGGAAGGGCATGGTGAGGAAGATGAGGAAGGCGACAAAGAGCTTCCAGATGGTGGTGCTTCCACGCCAGCCAGCCAGATTCCCACACCAGACGGAGGACAGGACTTGCTGGCAGATGGGGTGTGCTACGAACTAAGCAGAGATGGGGCATGAGCAGAGGACGTGGCCACCAGGCGGGGAGGAGGAAGGGGGAGCCACTTGGGTGCATAGCCCTTACTTTCCTGCCATAGAGATTGAGCCATGTTTCTTTTCTTCCCAGGCCAGCAGCTCAGAAGAGAGGCAACTCACTTGCCATGTGACCTTGGGCAGATGACCCTGTACCTCCCCAGCCCCCCTTGCTTTGGGCCTTGGTTTCCCAGTCTACGAAGCAGCAACTGAACTCAAAGAGTTTCCTGGCCTCTCTGGATCCCACCGTCTTGAATCTAAGTCAGGCAGTGGTGAGTGGAATGGGGTACCCGAGTCAGAACACTCAGGATTCTCTGTCGCCTTAGAAATGTTGGGCACCAGCCTGAATGGTCGTGAGGAGAGAAGCAGGGAAAGTAGGAGTCAGTGTCTTGGGGACAGGGCCAGGGGAGTCATCATGAAGGAAGGCTTTTGGCTAAGCTCCTGGTGGACTAGGATGGGTGGGTGAGAGGCAGGAGTAAGGGGCTGCGGGAGGCTAGAAAGGGAGCATGTCTTTAGCTTAGGGGGGAGGGATGAGACAGGGAGTAATAGAATCACTTGATATCTGAGCCCTGAGAGATCCAGTCTAATCTTGCTGAATAGAGTGAGATACCTAAGTCTAACATCAGAAAAAGACTAGACCAAAGTTCCTCAGCATGCCAGTGGCAGAGGCGAGTGTAAGACCCAGATCTCAGGCCTGAAAGTGGAGTTCTGGCAGGTAATGGGACTTCCAAGGCTGGGGAGGGGTAAGGGGCTTAGACTGAAGGTAAGGAGGGAGGGTGGGAGACCCACAGGTCAAGGGCCTAGATAGAAGGGTGCTCAGAATCAAGGTCTAAGAGGGTCCTGAGGGCAGGGAAAGGACTTGCTCAGGGTTGGAGTGGGGGATACCTAGAGGTGGGGCAAGGGATCAGGGTGGTGGGGTAGGGGAGACAGGTAGGGCTCAGCTGACCCGTTTCTGGTTGTAGTTGACGGCCAGTCGCAGCCTCGCCAGGTTGGGGATGCCTTCCTCAAAGGCCTGGCCCAGGCACTCAGCCTCAGGCTCCATCTCGCTGTCCTTGCCCAGGTCATTGAGCACCACAGTGACCTCGCTCTGGTTCCGGCACATGCCCAGCAGTTCAAAGCCGTAGTCCTGGCTCAGCAACTCCAGGGCAATGTACTCGGGCTGCAGGGAAACAGGTCGGTGCGTGCCTGCGGCCTGTGGACCTGGCCCCATTCAGTCATCCCCCCATCCTCCCAGTAGTGGGCCTGGGCCACCACTGCCCTGCCCTCGGGCCATTAATTCCCCTCATCTGGTGTCACTCTGGGTCATCCGTTCCTTTCTTCTCTGCCACATCACCTCTCCCTCTTGCTGTAATGAGACACCTCCGTGTCAACGTTGCTTATCTGGTGTTACCTCTATCTCATCAATAAGTCATTTCAACCCAAACCCCTCTGTCACCTTTGCCCAGCCTCTGTACTTCCCTTTTCTAAGCCTTATTTCCTGTCCCACTTCTACTCCTATTCATACCCTTCTTGTGTTCATTTAATTGTTTGGAGCACCTACCTTATATGAGAACCCGTGCTGGCTGTTTTAGGAGATCAGACATGAGTAGGACAGGTCTTGCCTCCATCTTACCCATCCTATCCTCGGTTTCACTTGGAGCCCTAACCCCAGAGAGAATCCAAGCTAGGATTTCAGGAGTCTGGGTCTGGGTTCCAGCACCATCCTTTGGGTACTGTCACACTAGTAAGGTACTTCCCCTTTCCAGGCCTCAGCTCCCTTGCCTGGAAAGTGGGGATGTGAACTCCTGCTCTGCCTTCTTCCACGGGCTGCTGTGAGAATGGAGGGCAAGTCCTTTGGAAAGAACTCCCTTTGCCGCCACCTGTGAAGTGGTGACTGTCCATTCTGTGATCCTTCCACAACTCTGGGTGGGAGGCGGTATGCTCTTTCCCCAGCTCGCCCAGCACAGGCCACATCCTGCCTTAGGCCTGTTTTCATATCTTTGTCTGTTTCCCCACCCGATGGTCATCTTGAGCATGGGGACTAAGTCTGTAGGGCACAGAGGGGACGTCAGTGCATGAGTGACGGATGGAACTGGACTGGTGGTATTCAAGGCTCCTGACCAGTCCCTGCCTCCAGGCCTCCCCGGCTCCCCTTCACGCATTCTCTGTCCTGCGCCAGGTCTCCCCAGCACTCATCACCATGTCTACTTTTGTTGCCTGAGAACCTTTGCTTGGACTCCATCCCTACCTCAAATACCCCCCCTACTCCTCTTCACTTGTTTTAAACCACCTGCTTGTGTAGCCAAGGTTAACTGTGTTTCTTCCAAGGAGTCTGTCCTGAACACAACAGCTATAGCTTCCTGTCTCTTCTGGGCTTTGGAAACCCTGTTAGCATCATCCACGGAGGCACTGAATGAAGCTGAGTGTACTGAATGAAGCTGAGTGTCTTGCGAGTGTCTTGTCCCCCTCTCTCTGCCCTCCCCCTGCTTGTGATCACAAGGTTGAGGCTCCAACCCACGATGCTCTAGGTGGGACCACAAAGCAAGTATTCAGAAAGGTTGGGGTCTACCGAATGTCCTCTCTGAGTCTGTCCAGCTGCTTTTCTATCTTTCTGTGTTCTTTCTTCCCTCAGAAAGACTCAGGGTACCCCTAGGTGGGACTTGTGCCGTCCCCATACGACTAGGTGCCCCAAGAGTGACAGCTCTCTGCCATTAAAATGAGATGCCCCTCAGGGTGGGATTCTGTGACTCCCCATCAAAATGGAGGCTTCCTGAGAACAGAATGAGGCCTCATCATCTTTCTGTTGTTTCCCACTTTCCCAGAACACCCACCATAGGCTCAACCATACCCCAGTGGGACAAAACAGATACGGGGCACCAAGGGCAGGAGTGAGATGAGAAACCAACCTTAAACTCAGGCTCCTTGCGTGCAAGGTGCCTGAGCTCTCGGCTGAGCTGGAAGGCAGCCATCATGGCGTCCTCACTGGCCAGTGAGAGGTGGGCCCTGCTGGCAATGCCACGGTAGGTGTTGATGCGGGAGAGGGAGAACTTCAGCAGGTCATAGTGGCGGGCATTGCTGCACTCGAGGCAGGCGCAGGAGACTGGGTGGGGCTGGGCAATGGTGTGGCCCTGGTCCATGAGCAGCTGTGCAATCTCATACAGGTCCTTCTGACAGGCCAGGGTGAGTGGAGTGATACCAGGCGCAAAGCGAGAACCATCAATTGATGAGTCAAAAAAGGCCAGTGAGAAAGACCTAGTGTCCACTTTGCGGCCCTTCTCCCGTTCTAGCCGGGCCAGCAGGCGACGCACCACTGCTGGCTGGTTTGTGTCCACTGCCACTAGCAGTGCCTCATGGATTTGCCGGAAGTCAAACTTGACATTGGCCAACAGCACATCAGTGATGGCCTCGTGGCCCAGGCGGATGGTCAGATTGAGAGCTTCCCTCCAGGAGCGGTCCTCGGCCTCCTCCACATTCCGCAGGGGGCCACCTGGCCCGCCGCCTGTGGCCTCGACCCCTGACTCCAGCAGCTGCTGCACAAGGCCCAGCCGCCCCTCCTGGATGGCAGCCAGGAGTTGGGGTGGGAACTTCAGCTTTTTGTTCACAATCTCGGTCCAGTTAGGCTGCGGAGAGAGGAGAGGGTGGGACCCCGAGTCTCCAACCTTCTTTGCTTTGGGGCCTCCCTCACCCTTCTACCTTCAAGCCTTAACCGTCTATACCCAGCCACCATTATGTTTGTCTGTCTCAAACATACACTAACATTTTTTTTCTTTTTTTAACACTTATGTAGTGCTTATATATGCTAGGTAGTTTTCTAAGCGTTTCACAAGTATGGTAACTCATTCAATCCTTAGAATAACCCTGTGAGGCAGGAGCTCTCACCCACCCTCTAATAGGAGAGGAAACCGAAGTACAGACGTGCCAAGCCCCTCGGATGACAGGGGAACCCAGGCAGTCTGGCTGAGGAGCTGGTGTCTTTAACTACTCTTCCGTGGGGCTTCTAAACTCAGAGGAATTATTATCAGTGGAGTAGCTTTTGGATTTCTGGAATCTCTACTTCTTCAAAACTCCTCAAATATGGGATATAATAATGTAGGTCAATAAAAGATGCAATATATTTTTTCTTTTTTTTTGAGAAAGATTAGCCCTGAGCAAACTGCTGCCAATCCTCTTTTTGCTGAGGAAGACTGGCCCTGAGCTAACATCCCTGCTCATCTTCCTCTACTTTATATGTGGGACGCCTACCACAGCATGGCTTGCCAAGTGGTGCCATGTCCGCACCCGGGATCCAAACTGGCAAACCCCGGGCCGCCAAAGCAGAACGTGTGCACTTAACTGCTGCGCCACTGGGCCGGCCCCTATTTTTTCTTTTTTAAGAAGAAAAATAATGACGCTACTACCTTTATCAGTTTTACTCCAAAATTAAATTCTACATTACATTATGTACCTATTCACAAATGTCTGATTTGTGAATTATATGGTTTATATAATGTGATCATCTTATATACTGACAATATGAATGCTGCCCAAAAAATCATATCTGTGTAGGGGATAAATTTCACTTTCATATTTTCTAGGAATTAATCATTTTGGAAATATCTTTTCATACCTTTTATAATAATAGTTTCTTGCATAGATTTGTTAAGCTGTTAGTAAGTAATACCTCATTTACTGGTGTGAAATACTGATATTTAGAAAACTGGTCTTCGTTGAAAACTGGTCTTCTTTTCCTTTTTTTAAAACTCAGTGGCTAAAAAACACACAAAGGTATTCTTTTATGGTAGTAGAGGTGAGAATTCAGACATCAGTATCATTGGGCTAAAGCCAAGGTGTGAGCAGGGCACAGCGGCTCTAGAGAATCCTTTCTTTAGTTTCTAGAGTTGTATTCCCAGCATTCCTTAGTTTATGGCCACTTCTCCCATCTTAAAACCCAGCAGCATAGGATCTTCAAATTTCTTGAAGATCAAAGATGACAAAAATTTTCTTAGTCATTATTTTATTGTGGGGATTCTCAGATTAGGAAAGTGCCAGGACTGGCTCTGATTGGGGGCCCCTTCCTTAGCACAACTTCTATCCTCACAGGAACACCCTCACACAGTGGAGCCAAATGTGGGTACCTTGAGAAAGGGTAGGTTAAACAGGTGGATGGGGCTGCACTGGGAGCCTAACCCCACACACAGGCACATGGGGTCTCCCATCTTGTTGACTTCATCTCCCAGCTGCTCATCCTTCTGGAAGTCCCAGAGCCTCCGAAGGACAGGTCCAGACTTGTCTACACGGGAGGGTCTTTGAACTGGGCTTTTCCAAAGCCCCTCAGCTGTGTCCAGGCCTCTCATCAGGATCCCAACAGGCTCCTCCAGCAACCCGCCTGGCTTTGCCCTCTCCTCTTGGGCAGCCTTGCTCCCCCTCAGTGCTGCCTTGTCCCTTACTTCTACCAGCCCGAGCCCCATCCTTACTGCTCTTCTCTTCTGGACCCAGGCTCAGGGCTCCAAGGGCTCCTCTCCCACCCATGTCCACCACCTGCATGGCAGCTAGGATGTCCCTGCCGCACCTCTGGGTCAATCTATTGTTTTAATCACAGCCATAAATGGGACCAGGATGGGGGAAGGTAGGGGAGCAGGCCTCTTACCGTGAGGGGGTCCATGGCTGCACCCACCTATGCTGGCAGGGACCAAGGGACTGGGCTTCTGCTCTGTCTGCTCCCCTGACTGTGCCCAGCTTCCTCTTTCCTACCCATTTACAACCCCGCCCTGGGCCCTCCCTTTGCCAGGACCAGCTGCTCCCCTTCTGCCCTGTACTCTGGAGACCAGGGGAACTGGTGTTAGTGTCACACAATGAAGTCTTCTGGGAAAGGGGAGAGAGGACATAAGTGCTCAAAGAAGGTGGGAACAGAATTCAGAACGTCATAGGTGGAGGGACCTTACAGACCCTCTGGTTCAACCGCCTCATTGTACAGATGGGGCCTGGGATTTGCCCAAGGTTTCAGTCAAACCTAGAATTATTCCTTAGTCATTAACCCATCGGATCCCTGTAATACCTCTGTGAACAGGAGGACAAGGGTTTTCTTTCTGTTACTGAGGGTTAATTCTGGGCCCAAGACAAATAATTTGCTTAAAGTCACACAGCAACACTGTTACCTGATTATATCTAGGGAGAGAACCCACAAAGGATACTGAGAGTTAAGTTCACGGGATGCTGGAGGTCAGTCTCATACTCAAAAAACACTCACCTTCCCAGTACACCACAGGATCTTATCTGTCAGGCAGTGCTTTTCTTTTCATTGGGCCTCAGTTTTCCTTTCAGGAAAATGGGTGTGGGGATGTACACCACTCACTGAGAGGGAGGCATTCTGGATTGTGTCCCAAAGCCCCAGAGAGATCATCAATTCTACCCCGGAAGTTCCAAAGGGGAAAAGGATGGAGCTGTCCTTGGGAGAATAGGGTGCCATGGTGACAGGATCCTTGACAACTGGGAGTGGGGAGCAGGCTGGGCCCAGAGGTGCCCTCAGGCAGAGTCCTGAGGGAAAATGAATGGAGGGAAGGAGAGAAGGCGGCTTGGCCTCATCAGCCCTTCTCAGCTGTCAAGAGATCCACTCTGCAGTTTTAGTCATAGAGGGCAGAGGGGGCCAAAACCAAAGGGCCTCATGGCTCATCACTGAGGGACTCCCCACACGTGCTGGCATGTTCTTCTACTTCTCCTGCTGAGAACTGCAACTGGCAGATAGGGCACTGGACCCAGGAAATGGGTGGTGAGCTCTCCGGGGAGGACACCCACAGTGCAGACGGTGATGAAGATGGTGATGAGGAGGGAGAGGCTGGGTGAGGTGGGGAGGCTTCTCCACAAGTGGCAGCATGCTGGAGAAGAATCTCCATGCTGAAGGAGCCTAAGGGGGAGAGAAGGAGGTAAGCACAATTGGGCCTGCTCCCAGGCAGGATGCCAGCCCAAGCAATCCGAAGGAACGTCTGCTGTCAAAATGCAGCTGTTTTTGCAGGATATTTACTATGATTGAATATTTCACACCCGAGAGACGCTATCCAGTCATGAACCCACTAAACCTTTATCAAGTGTTCGCAATGGGCCTGCCACTGTGCTTGGAGCTGAGGATGTAAACCCAGGCCTGTTCTTATGGACTGGTGAGTCGAGGGGTAAAGACAAGCTTTGACCACGAATAACTATGATACAAAGCGGAAGGTAAGAAGCGCTAAGCCCAAGGGAATCAGAATGCTGCAGGAGCTCAGTGAGAGAGACTATCTGAGAAGCTCAAAGATGACTTGGCAAATAAGAACCACGTGAATAGAGACTGAGAGGGTAAGTAGACTTTGGCTGTGGAGGAGTTATGAAGGAAATTCTAGGTCCTCGCTGATAGTGTTTTATATTGTTTTGTTTCATGGTTCTCCTGAGGACAGGGCCTATGTCCCTTCCCCAGCTTGGACAACAGTGTGAGCAGATGTTCAATTTAGACTTGAACGTAACTGCAGAGATGACAGAGGCTAGGAGTCCAAGTTCAAATGTTTCCTGGCAGCATTCCCAGATCTCCTATTCCTCCCTCAAGGATGCTTAGAGGTCACACAACAACCCCTTGTGCCCAAGCAGCTTACCTGCACAAATGGGGCACTGTCCACTCTCCTGGGCACTGCTGCTTTGGGCCTCGGCCTGGTGCTGTTTTCTTTGCCCTGCCTTTGCTATCCCCCTCCTGTTTGGCCGAGAGTTTGAGTTGGATAAAGGCCTGTGAGAAAGAATAGTTAAACTCCAGTTATTAACAAGAGGCCACGAGGACTGAAGGAGCCTTGAATTAGGGCGAAAAGGATGTAGACTAGTTGATGCGGAGCCAGGAGCCCTGGGTTGGAGGCCTGGTCTTCCCACTCATTTAAGCTTCGAACATCTGAGAACAGAGCTTCTATTACTGACTTCAGGTTTCTTATTTTTTTAAGATATAGTGCACATTCCATAAAATTCATCCTTTTGAAGTATACTATTTAATGATTTTAGGATATTCACAAGGTTGTGTAACCACCAAAACTACCTAATTCCAGAACATTTTTATCACCCCAAAAAGAAACCCTGAACCCATTAGTAGTTACTCCCCATTTCTCTATCCCCACAGACCCTGGAAACCACTAATCTACTTTCTGTCTCTATGGATTTGTCTATTCTGGACATTTCCTATAAATGGAATTATATAATATGTGTTCTTTTGTGTTTGATTTCTTTCACTTATATGTTTTCAAGGTTCATCCATGTGGTAGGGTATATCAGTACTTCATTCCTTTGTCATGGCTAAAATATTCCCTTGTATGGATATACCATATTCATCAGTTGGTAGACGTTTGAGTTGTTTCCACTTTTGGGCTATTATGAATAATGCCGCTATGAGCATTCGTCTACACATTTTTGTGTAAACACCAGTTATCAATCTTTCGAGTTATATTCCTAGGAGTGGAATTGCTGGGTTATATGGTAACTCTAGGTTTAGCTCTTTTAGGAACTGTCAAACTGTTTACCAAGGTAGCTGCACCATTTTACATTCTCAGTGGCACTTACATGAGAGTTCCAATTTCTCCACACCTTTGCAGCACTTTGCCAACAAGTGTCTTTTCGATTATAGCCATCGCAGTGGGTGTGAGGTGATCACTGTTGTTTTGATTTGCATTTCTCTGATGGCTAATGATGTTGAGCATCTTTTCATGTGCTTATTGGCCATTTGTGCATCTTCTTTGGAGAAAACTCTATTCGGATCCTTTGTCCATTTTAAAAATTAGTTTATCTTTTTATTGAGTTGTAAGCATTCCTTATATATTCTAGATACAAGTGCCTTATCAAACACATGATATGCAAATATTTTCTCACATATTCTGTGGGTTGTCTTTTTATTTTCTTGACAGTGTCCTTTGCAGCAGAAAAAGATTTAAATTTTAATGAAGTCCAAGAGATACAGTGTACTCTCCAGATGCTGGTTCATTACACGGCTACCTCCTTGCCTAGCTCCAAGTCTGACAACATGTGGCCAAGGATATCTTTTCTCTACTACCCTCTAGGTCCAGACATGAGATCAAGACCCAGACACAAGGGTACACTGTGACCTAACTGAAACACAAGTGGAGGAAGGACAGCTGCTGAAGATCAGTAAGGTTTGGGGAGGCGATCTGGGTCTTTCAGGTTGACCTGCTCACCTGCGGGCTTGTACTTTCCGTCTCTTCGTCCTGCCCACGTGGTTCTCTGAGGTTGGCTCCTCTGGTCTGGGTTCTATGTGAGAAATGCTCATTAAATCCAGCTCATTAACAAAAGGGCCTGCACATACGATGTTCCTTCTTTTAAGAATATTCTTCCTATCCTCTTTGTCTGGCTAACTCTTCCTTACTCTTCAAGTCTTAGATGAAATGCTAATTCCTGTGAGGCACTTCCCTGGATTCTCTAGTTTAAGCCTTGTCATCCTATTATGCTCTGCCTTTGAAGTACTTATCACAGTTTTAAGTTTTAGATTTTCCTGTGTGACATGGACACACATCTCTCCATTAGGGTAGGAGCATTCCTATTTTATTTACTGTGGTATCCCTGGCACCTAGCACAGAGCCTTGTAAATACGGATGTTCAATAACTATCTGTCAAATGAGTGGTAACAAAAAACAGCAACAAAGACTTGTCTAGTTTTTCAGAACTTATAAAACACTTTGTATAGCATTTAACATAGTTTAAAGTGCTTTCATAAGCTCGGGTGCCCCAAAAAAGGTTAGCTCCCTTCTCATTCTCTGTCTTTTAAAATAATAAACTACATCCTTCCTTACATGGTAGGCAGCTTCTGAAATAACTCCCACTGGTTCCTGCCTCCTGGTATTCATGCCTCCCCTTGAGCGTGAGCAGGACCTAGTAACTTGCTGCTAATGAACAGAATATGGCAAAAGTGATGGGATGTCACTTCTGTGACTAGGTTACAAAAGACTGACTTCTTTCTTGCTAGCACTCTCTCTCTTGCCCTCTAGCTTGCTCACTCTGATGAAGCAAGCTGCCAGAGTGTGAGGACGCTCTGTGGAATGGCTCTCGTGGCAAAGGAACTGGGGGAAGCCAGGAAGAACTGAATCCTACCCACAACCATGTGAGTGAGCTAGGGAGCAGATCCTTTTCAGCTGAGATGACTACAGCCTTGCGACAAATCCAGAGCCAGAGGAGCCAGTTAGCCACGCCCAGATTCCTAACCATCAGAAACTGCGAGGTAATAAATATCGTTTTAAGCTACTAAGTTTTTGGGTACCTTGTTATGCAACAATAGATAACCAATGTACCCTATTTCTGCAATGAAATGATATACTCATTATTTTACTAATTTGTTCAGTTCCTTGAAATGACAGATAAACTATTTCCTTTTAAAAAAATTTTTCCAAAGAAGCAATGAGAGAAACCAAGGGTTTCAGTGAGAACTCTACTTGTTTGCTCTCTCTTGGTATCTAGAATAGTAAAATGAGCAAGAGTTCTGGAGTTCAGATCCTGGCTCTGCCACTTAGTAGCTGTGTGATTCAGAATATTTAACCTCTCTGAACCTCAGATTCTTTTGTAAAATGAGTATAACAGTATCTACTTCCTAAGCTTGTTGTGAACATTAAATAAAGTTAGTGAAAGTGGCTTGCGATGTCTGGTGCAAAGGAGGAACTCCAAAATGTTTAATTCTTTCTTCCTCTGTGATAGATCCATACTATTCCCCTACTTTGTTTCTCCAGTACATTCCATACACCACCACCCTGTCTTAATGGTCATTCACAGATGATAACAGAATGTTAATATTAGAAGAGGCTTAAATACTATTTGGTTTAATTCCTACACTTTGAAGATGAGGGAATTGAAGCCCAAAGAGATAAAGGTTCCTGATTCCTAAGCCAGTGCTCTTTCAATTTCTATACAATATGTGACTTCTCTTCTGGTAACAAGACACTAACAAGTGTCTTTTCTCCCACATGCAGTCTCATTTGTGAGCCAGCCTTGGATAGTAGCAGTGGATTCAGGAAGGACAGTGCTAGGGAGAGTAAGGAGCTAAAGGTAGGTCATCGGGTCTCACCCGTGCTGTCTGGATGACTGGCACCTGGTTCTGCCTGGTTGTTCTTTGCGCTTGCCACACTGGCAGGAGGTGCCCTGAGGGCAGCTGAAAGCACCATGCAGGCTGAACGCCCCAAAGTCCCTGGCTGCAGCTGCTTTAGGATATTCCTAAGCTCTGACATTTCCTTGGTGCTCCTGCAGGGAAACAGAGAGTACTTGGTTTCACTCAGAAGAGAGACTCCATTCTGCCCACCCAAGTCAATGGCATCAAACCAAGAAAGTCAGTCTTATACACAGATAGGGTTAGGCCTAGCATATGTGGTTAATTGGCAGAACCCAGGCTGGGCTTGCATGCCTGGGAGTGACTCGGTAGCCTTTCTCTTCCAGGAGAAAGGACTGAGACGTGACGGGGGGACTCCACTCTGGCAGCAACGTACGTTTGAGGATCTGGGAAGAATGTCCTCCGAATGGAAGGATTAGCCAGCCAGGGGCTAGGACCAGACTCCTCAGCATCAGAAGAGCCCTGAGAAGAAAATGGAGAAATATGAAATACAGACATTCACCACCAGGGGACACTGCCACCTAGTGCCAGGGATACTCCTGCGCCTGATCAGCTTAGTTAATGAGTGAATGATCTGCTATTACTTGGACCTGGCACCTGTGCTTGCGTGCGTGCTCTCTCTCCCAGCCCTAGGATGTGAGGTTCTGTGATTTTGTATACTTAGTTCCTCAATGCAGAGGGTTCTGTCATGATCCTGAAAGCCCCCGGGATAAAAGAACACACACCGCTGGGAAAAAAAGGGCTACGGGACTTGTGTTACGTGCAAACTTTTGAAAGCATATATATATATATCTATTTTATTTTGTACATACATAAAATTGATTCATGTAGGTACAAAACTCAAATTACTTATCTCTCTTTATACACCTATGTGAGAGAAACAAATCATACATATATATTTCTTTATAATGACAGTTCCATTTTGAAGTATTTTGGGACATTTTTGTCAATTTTCCCTTCTAAATATTATTTAAGGGTATCATTTAATTTCCAAGTCTGATTAATTTTGTGAACAATGTTGTTCACCTGCAACTAAAAAATCACCAATTTTAGCCACCATTTCTAGCCATCTATAAAGAGATGTACATGTGTATTTATGTATATATAGATATCACACGTCTCTCTCTCTCTCTAGCATTAACACGGTATCTAATTATCCCAGGCATTTTAGAAACCTCTATACTTCTAACTTCAGAAATGTCTATGTGCAACAATCTTGCAATAGATCATTTCTACATAGATTTTATTTGTGTGTTATGCAACGGTGTCTTAATTCTTTGTCAAAATTCAAGTTATCTGTGTCGATTCATCTGTGGCTACTTCCTTTTAAATTTTTCCAAATTTCCTTTTTCCTCTTGAATTAAAAAAAATTTTCTTTAAGCTTATGACATTTTAGTCATCTTAAATTATAAAATTGAGGGCCATCGATTCATTTCCATGTACCAACCCTCTCTTGTAGAAATGTTTCAGAGTCTCCTTTCCCTGTGGTTTCACTGAGGTACCTGCATATGTATTTCACTCTGTTATTGATGTCCAATGCCTTTCTGACATTATGGTTCTGGAGTTGCTGACTCCCTTCCTCCTCGATCCCATCATGGTCCTAAAGGTGCAGAGTAATTTAGACAGCTAAAATGGAAAAGATTCTAGGAAGCCCTTATTTATCCTACAGTTAGGGAGACCATATGTCCTGGAGTACCTGGGATAGTCCTGCTTTATGTCTGTTTTCTTGATATAATTATTAACAGCAGTCTTTTCTGCTCTCAAAGTGTCTCAGTTTGGATGATAAATTTTATGGTGATCCCATCTACAACTCACCGCTGAAATGTCATCATTTATATAATGAACGTTTACACTAAAAGCCTACTTTGCTCTAGGCACTGTTCTAGCTGCCAGGAGTGTATTATGGAACAAGACAAACAGGCCCCTAATCTCACAGGGCTTCCATTCGACCGAATAGCCAGGGCCATAGAACTCTAGCTCCATTCACATCAGCTCCCGGAACCGCAATATCGGAACCTGGCAGAGCACAGTGAGCTGCTTCCACTGGTCCTTCTGTGTTTTTTAGCCCTTCCCACAGTGGAAGAATAAATCTCAGACCAAGCTTTACTTCGTCTCAGTTCCCTGGGTCTCTCCCAAGGCTGTTCTACAAAAGCATCTACTCCTCCTCTGTCTGCTCTAACTGCATGTTCTCCTCCCAATGCCCAGTCTCTTCTTTGTCTCTGTAACCTCAACAGGAGTGACAACTGTGAGATTCGCTCCTGGGAACTGAAATTCTTTGGTTATGTCAAATGTTTGAAGCTTCTAAAAATGTGCTGTGTGCATAGGAAGCACTGTGGTGTAATCACAGGAGACCTGATTTCTAGTCCCTGTTCTGCTCTGATTCACCATGTGAATCTGAATATTTAAGTTTCCCTAGCTGAGATGTACAACGAGGTAGTTGGAGCTTGATGATCTCTCGGTATTTTTTCATCTCTTGAATTCTATGACTCTAGCTTTGGGTAATTATATTTTCATATTTGTTTGTGAGTGAATTATGGTGGAGGGTAATGGCTTGGAAAGATAAATGGAGACACCAGTACCCAGAAAGCAGGAGGAGTCAGAATAGACTTGGGAAGAAAAAATAACTAGAAAACTGGCTGAGAAAAGGGGAGGTAAATTGAGCAGATACCTAAACATCTATACCTATACACAGCCAGAAACCTATACCTCTTCTCTTAGAAGTATGTGTATTGTACACGGACAGAAAGCAGGGGGGCAAATGAAATTGGAGAGCACATATCTAAGAATATAACTGGCTTTGCTAGGCAGGAGGGTCAGGGACCAACAACGACAGAGGGCTGTAAGTGAGCCCTGGGACTTGCAGGTGCTGGAAGGAAAAGTCTGATGAAAGCTATAGCCCCCAAAACCTAGAAATAAAGTATGAGATTAAGTTTGAAGCCAAAAAGAATTTCATGATGGCTAAAGAACAAATGCTCCAGCAGCTTTGTGCACACTACACTGAAGGCTGACTCACTTGAATCTTCTACGTGTGAAAGGGAAGGGGAGGAGTTCACTTCTACCTGTAAGAAAGGGTAGCAAGTCCATTTATGTTTGTATTGGAATGTATTTGTGTGTCTGCATGTTTCTCTCTCAGTCAAGCACCAGCTACCCAACCAGAAACTGAAAAGGGTGGGGAAATATTAAGTCCTTGTTCTACCATCATACATACCTGGCTCGGCCCAGAGCTCCCAGGGTCTGAGGGATCCACCACAGGCTCATCTAAGGAGTCTAGAGAGGAACACACCCGCAGGAAGGCCAGGCCAAAAGACTGATGGCGTGTGAAGGGTTGGGAGCAGGTAAGGCGAAGTCGATCCCATGACTCACTTGATGCTGGAGCCAGGAAATCATCTCAAGGAAAATGAGGGGGAAGGAAATGCATGAGTAGCAGGGAAAAAGGAAGAGAAGGTCAATACTGAGGAGAGGAGAGAAAACACAGGGACTATACAGAGTAAACTCCAACAAAAGGAAGAATGGAGGTCATCAGTAACTGGCCCCTCAGGCTTTGGTGCTCAGGAGTGGGCAGTGCCATGCAGGCCAGTCAGGGCCCTCTCAGACCCACTGCCCTGCCTTCCCACCATTGCTCCTCTCTGTCACGGTTCCACACTGTTCCCAGTATGAGTATATCCTCATTCTACACCTCTCCAGGGACCTTATCAATGTCTCGTCTCCTCTCCTCCTTTCTTTCCTTTCCTCCTTTTTTTCTTTCTTTCTTTTTTTTTTTTTAAGATTTTATTTTTTTCTTTTTCTCCCCAAAGCCCCCCGGTACATAGTTGTATATTCTTTGTTGTGGGTCCTTCTAGTTGTGGCATGTGGGACGCCACCTCAGTGTGGCTCAATGAGCAATACCATGTCCGCACCCAGGATCTGAACCAACGAAACACTGGGCCGCCTGCAGCGGAGCGCACAAACTTAACCACTCGGCCACGGGGCCAGCCCCTTTTTCTTTCTTTTGAGGAAGATTAACCCTGAGCTAACATCTGTTTTCATCCTCCTCTACTTTAAAAGTGGGATGCCTGCCACGGCCTGGCTGGATAAACGGTGTGTAGGTCCACACCCAGGATCTGAACCGGCAAACCCGGGCTGCTGAAGTGGAGCACGTGAACTTAACCACTATGCCACCAGGCCGGCGCCTCAATGTCTCTTTTTCACAGGAGGTACCTGTAGTATTGGGGTCTGGGGTGAAGACTTGCCAAATGGATTAGCTGAGCTACATCTATCCTTCCTGGACCATGAGACCTCAGCATCCCTCACACCACCACATGCCCTACACACCCACTCACAGTATCACATACCAATAATACAAACCCTACTCACCTTCAATTGCCAGCACTATCTAGTCAGTATCTCATCTCCTCCACCTCATATGCCCCTCCCATATCACTCTTCCTTCACAACATTACAAACACCTCCAATTTAAACCCAGCCAAATCCTTACTAGACTGTAAGTCTCTAGAAGCCGGGAATCAGATCTTATGTTTCTTCTGCAGTGCCTGGTGAACATAGATTTGCATAGAAGAGAACTCAGGAAACACTGTATGCTACATAACTATAACCATCATATAGTCTATCACTTACATAAATGTTTATCCTACACTCACATTTATATACACTTATACAAACAAAAACACGCTAATCACAAATACGAATTCTACATCAGGCTCCACCAAATCAAGTTACACGTAAATATAAATCACAGCTTATAAATATCCCAGCTATCACATATTCTCATCATGGAGAACTCACACACAAACATACCACATGGTTGTTCGCTCATTAACTACCCTATCCCCTCAACAGATAGAACTAAGCCTCTGCGTGGGTTCCCTCCCACAGCATATATCCAAGAGAACTTACAGCCCTCTAGAGTACTGCGTCTCTCTCTCTCATAATCTCTCTCTCTCTGTCTCTCCCCCATTTCTGCCTTTGCCCTCCTTACCATCTTTAAACATGCGGACCCCTGAGCGGTTCTTCCCCTGCTTTGAATCAGCTAGGGACATGAGCATGGTTGCAGGGAGCAGGGTGACAAAAGGTCTGTCCAGGGACCAGGAAGAACGGCCCACATCAATTTGCAGGAAAGCACAGCCACAGTTACCTGGGGACAAACAGTTGAGAGAAGGATAAGGGTGATGGGGTGACAGGGGCTCCTCCCCTGACTTCAGACAAGGGAATCAGATGGGAAGAAGATGCTCCTCCATTCTAGAGCTAGTTGGAAGCCCAGAGAGGTCACGCAACATAGGAGTCCCACAGTGAGACAGTAACTGAAGTGGGAGGAGACCTCAGCCTGCTCAACGACAAGGTGAAGGTCCGCCATGTTCTTCCCAGGCAGAAACCTTCCCCTGACTGAAGAGACTTGCCGCTTCCCTGTCTTCTGGCTCTGGTAGGCGGTGCTAAACTCTGTCTTTCTTAGATCCTTGCTAGGCAGCCTGACATCTCTCTGTCCTGACAGAGCTGAGACCAACGGTCTTTGTCAGTTCTCTATTCCAGAGAATTCTCAGGCCAACCTCGTCAACCCGTCAATTCCTATGGTGCCTTCCTGGATAAGCCTGCACAGTTCATCCCCAGCATCCTCCTGACTCTGATGATTAGAGGTATATACGGAGTCTATCTGTTGGCATTTATAATTATGTCAATGTTCTAAGGCTTCACCTGGACCACTCAGATCAAAGCAGGGCAGGTATGTCGCATAATTCAAGGAATGCCATTCACATTGTACTCTATGTGAACAGAACCCTTAAAGTTTACCAACACAGTCCTGTCCCAGGGGCAAGGGCCCCATTTCCCCTTCACACCAGGTAGAGCTTATTCCATGAAGGCTGCTCAGCTAGACTGAATTGAGACATTTTGGTGGAGCATTTGGAGGGGAATGTTACTCCTATGCTGTCCCGCAGCAGTTCTTGGGCCCCAGAAAACTCACTCACCCACATCGATGTAGCCAATCGGCACCGCCCTCTCCAGCTGGAGTTCCACTTTCAGTTGCCCACTCCTGTCCTGAGGGCAGCTGAGCCAAGGGCCCTTCTGACTGTCTGGGTTCAGCAAGTTCTCCACAGGATACTTGGGATCCTAAGTCAGAGAGAGGAGGAGAAAATCAGGAACCTCACTGAGCCCAAGGGGAAAAGGCTGCCCAGGAATGAGGGATCCCTACACTCCCAAACCTTTCCAGGCCTCCTAACACAATGCAAAAGGCACTAGACTGGAGTCCATAGGAATACCAAGGGATTTACAGACACCATTTACCTCCCCTTCACTTACCCGACTACCTCATTTAATCCTCCTAAAAACTATCATTGCTTCTTAGTTAACAGATCGAAAAACCAAACCTTAGGTTCAGAAGCTTACACAAGGCCAAAAAACCAACCAAAGTCCGAGCTCCCAGGTTCTGAATCCAGAGCTCTCAACCATGACACTATACCATTTCTTTGCATTTATAAGGTGCTTTCACAGACATTTATTTATCCTCAAAGTAACCCTATGATATAAGAAAAGCAAATATTTTTATTCTAAGTTTACAACTGATGGTTAGAAATAAAGTGATTTGTCCAAAGGCAACAATAGCGATACTGACAAATTCTCAGTTCTAACCCAAAGTCAGATATTTTTTGGTGGAAAGGCCTTGAGCAACCTACCTTCTCTCTCTTGATCTAAATTTCTTCATCCCTAAGGAAAGGAGGGGAGACTAGACTCAAGGTTTTCTATCTTGTTTTTTGTTTTAGCAACAAAACCCTTCCTTTTAACTGAAATCTTAAACTAAAGTGTATTTTTTTTTAATTTTATGTGGTTTTTTTTTTGTTTTGCTTTTTCTTCCCAAATCTTCCCCCATACATAGTTGTATATTTTAGTTGTGGGTCCTTCTAGTTGTGGCATGTGGGATGCCGCCTCAGCGTGGCCTGATGAGTGGTTCCATGTCCGCGCCCAGGATCTGAACCAGCAAAACCCCTGGGCCGCCGAAGCAGAGCGTGTGAACTTAACCACTTGGCCACAGGGCTGGCCCCCTATTTTTCAACCAATAAAAGCAGAGCTCTGGCTACAGCACAGGTTGGAGGGCCTAGAGACATACTTGTCCCCCCTCCCTTCAACTTCTAGAAGTGGGTCCTCACAGAGTACAGTTTGAAAACCACAATATTAGAAGATGGCTAACGTTCTCTAGCATTTTATAAGGCTGAGTCTAGGAAGAAAACCGTTTAGGCTGACCATGCAGCTAAGGAGGATAAGGGTAATTTTTATCTTATTTCACTTAGGAGTTGATACAGTAATTCCTAAAGACTCTCTAAGGGTCTGTCTGAAATGTGTGGGATGTTCTTGACTGTCCTAATGACTAGGAAGCATTATTGTCATTAGGGTCTGGAGGCCACGGATGCTAAATATCCCACCGTGGGAATGATACTGCTATAACACACAGACTTATCCCACCCAAAACGCCAACGGCACCCCTTGAGAAAGACTAGGCTGACAGAAGGGGAAGAGTGGGGGGAAGGGGTAAATGGATAGAGAAATGACAGCAGAGGAAAGGGTGGGGAAGAGCCTAAGGGTCACCACACTGCATGAGTCCTGGGCCCGGGACTCTAAAAGGGATAATCGGGGTTTCCTGAAGGTGGACTTTTAGAGAGGAGGCCGAGATCACCTTGGATGGTGATGGTGATATCCTCACAGGTCAGGAATGACCTTGAGTGTCCTGGCCTGTTCTCAATGACAGAGTGACTAAATTGCCCTTCTGGGGACCCTAGTATAGCCTTTGGGCCTATAGCTTTGCCAGCACCTTCCAAACTAAGAGTGAAATCCTGAGGTTGCTTCCTTTTTTATTTTTAATTCCTGAGAATACTTCTTTTATGCATCCAGTATTGCTCTGGGCACAACCTGAGGGCAAGAGCTGTTTCCCCTCTTTGACTCTCAACTCCCAAAGAAGGAACAATGTCTCTTCTATTAAATTGACAGTTTCCTGAAAGTGGAGCCAAGTCTCCTATTTTTTTCACTCTTCAGTCACCAAGAAAAAATCATGACTGTCAATTAATATACCTGAGAGGAAAACGATACCACGTGGCTAATCTTTACAGGAGCCATGGAGGGCCCAGCGGCTGTCCCAAGTAAAGGCAAAAATGCTTTCTCCTGAGATTTCTTCTGTCACCACCTTGGCACTGCCTATGTTTTGGTCCCGTCAGCTTCCAGAAGAGAAAGAATCATCATGGTACTCCTGAAGAAGAGAATAAAAGAAAAACAAACTAGCCATGGCAGTTTCTCTGGTAACAGGAGTTATTTGCTGCAGTCAGTCCGTGAGTTTCTGATGACCGTGATGGCCTTGGTGGGGGTGGCCGGCAGGGAGCAGATCTGGACCAGCTGATGAGATCCCAACAAATATGAAACAACTGGAATGCAACCACAGGGCAACAGAGCAGCAAGTACAAAATAATAAGCAATATGTTACTGTTGGAATTATACGTAGGTAAGCTCCCAAGGGCATGAATTGTGCCTTAAATCATTTATCTTTATATCCTTAGAGCCTAGCACATAGTAAAGATGTGTAACAAGTGTTCAACTAAATATATGATACAAGTCTCGTTTTTTTTTCCTTTCCATAAAATGAATCTTCCTAAGTTAGCCTATCATTAAGTTACTCCTCTATTAGAAATCTTCAAGGCTTGCTGATGTATGAAAATGCCTTCCTACATGGTAGGTATTTAGTAAATATCAATTCAGCTTGGCCCCTCAAAGCATCCACAATGTAGATTTCTACATTTCCTGCTTCACCTCCTACTATTCCCTTCATCAGAAGATGTGTTTTACCTGACTATCAGTTTTGTTTATTTATTTAATCTTAAAAGTTCACATGGCTATTTGTACTCTGTCTTTTGCTGAACTTTTTATGGAAAATTTTAAATATATGCAAAAACATACATATAAGTATAATGACCTCTCATGCACCCATTGGCTAGCTTCAACAATTCCTTGGCCAGAGGTGTTTTAAAGTTGTCTGAATGTCTTTAGGTGGGATCCCTCTCCAAATATTTATACCCTGCCCTTTTTACTCATGCTTCTTACCCATGTGACCCCTCAAAATGAATCCATGATTCCAATATACTCTTGGCCATAATGATCTTCTTGCCTCCCTCCCACCCCCTAATTTTTTTCCTACTTCCAAGACTTTGCTCATGCTGTTGCCTCTGCTTGGAATGCTCTTTCCCTTTCCCACTTGTCAAATCTAATGCATCTTTTTTTTTTTTTTAAAAAAAGATTGGCACCTGAGCTAACATCTGTTACCAATCTTTTTTTTTTCTTCCCAAACCCTTCCAGTACATGGTTGTATACACACATTGTAGGTCCTTCTGGTTGTGATATGTGGGATGCCACCTCAGCATGGCTTGATGAGCGTTGCCACGTCTGTGCCCAGGATCTGAACCAGTGAAACCCCGGGCCGCCCAAGCGGAGTGTATGAACTTAACCACTCGGCCACAGGGTCGGCCCCCTAATGCATCTTTGATGCTCAAATGTCACCCAGCTCTGCTCTACCAGCTCAAGGTGATAGCTCCACCCTCTCAATTCTGTATTACAATTATATGGGTATATGTCTTATGTCCCTTGACCAATTATAAGCTCTTGGAGAACAGGCTTCACGTCTGATTCATTTCTGTATCCTCAGTGTGAGAGAGAGAAACATATAGCTCCAAAGGGCCAGGAGTCGTGGAGGGCTCAAAGTGGGACAGACTGCTGCAAAAGCAGTAACAAAACATTCAGTGAGCGCCAGCTAAAGGTCAAGCATTCCTCACAGGTCATGTTTAATTTCGTGCCAGAGCTTCAAGGACAGAAGAATGCAGAATGAGTCCTGAGTCACCTCTCTCAGCCTCCAGATTAATTAGAGCTAATTATTCCCACCACAGGAACTCACTAAACATTTAACAATTTCTCCTACTCTCTGCTAGATATAGGAGATACAAAAATAAATAAGAAATGGTCTGTTTTGGAGAAACTCCCAGTGTACCTTTGTGATTTGATATGAAAACTCCACCATCTCTCATCACTAACATACAGATGTTGGACTCAGCCCCAAAACTACACTCTACGCTTAGAGACTCTGAAGGTGTCACTCTCGGATATTTCATATAGGTAATATTTTGTGGAGTGTCTGGTAGGTACACGGTGAATAAGACATACGCAATCTTTCTCATGAAGATCACCATCTATCAAATTGCTTATAGTTCTCCAAGGATTAATCCAAGGCTTAGGGCTTTCCCACCTCCTTGATCTCGCATACGCTGTTGTCATTTTTTTTTGCAGTGGCTTGTTTACCCTGTGTGTCTTCCTACTAAGGAGTGAGCTCTTTGAGCATATGGATTTTTGTCATGTTCATCACCTCCCACATCTTAGAGAGGTGCAGAAGCACAGTAGGCATAAATAAATAGCCATTGAAAAGAGTGGTTTATCAAGTAAATAAAATTCCGATCAGAATTTTCAGCAGAAGTTTCTGGCCAACATAACAAAGTCATCAACCAACAAGGGGCTACAAACTGATAAGATAATTCTGAAAAGAAAGATCAAAGAGGTGGGGTTCAATGCCTTTGAAAAAAATTACAAAGTCACAGTAATTAAAACATACTGTCTATAGAAGTGAGCATATAGATTCCAAAAACAGACTCATATAAATGAGCATTTACCTATTAACCTGTTGATTGCAAGATAGAACAGAATCACGATTCTTTCAGAAAAAGATGAATAAATGGTCTTCAGAAAACTGGTTCACAATGTGAAGAAAGATAAAAGCAGATCCCTATCTGATAACATTTAAAAAATTATACTCAAATGGATCAAAGATGGAAACGTGAAAAATACTTCAAGGTAACACAAACAAGGTTAAAGTACAAATGACCGAAAAAAAAAATCTGAGACACATGTAAACTTGGATAGTACTCAGAATATATATTTTTGAATACTACAAATCAGGAAGAAAAGGGCAAGTAGTCCAATAGAAAACTGGAGAGAAGACATAAACATACAATTCACATAAGATGAAATCTGAATGACCAAAAACCCATAAAAAAAAAAATCCTCATACCGCTGGTAAGAAGGAAATTGCAAATACCTCTTCCTCTAAGACTGGAAAAAAATTAGAAATCTACAATATACAGAATTGGCAATAATATGGGGAAATTGGCCCTCTCATAAACACTTCCAGCACATCTTAAATCTGCCTAGCTACATTTTAAGAAGAGCCACATGTGGCTAGTAGTTAACTTGTTTGAACAGTGCGCCTCTAGAGGGACTCACATGTACACAATAAGACCAAGGTTTCTAGGGGCTGGCCCCGTGGCTGAGTGGTTAAGTTCCAGTGCTCCGCTGCAGGCGGCCCAGTGTTTCGTTGGTTCGAATCCTGGGCGTGGACATGGCACTGCTCATCAAACCACGCTGAGGCGGTGGCCCACATGCCACAACTAGAAGGACCCACAACAAAGAATATACAACTATGTACCGGGGGGGCTTTGGGGAGAAAAAGAAAAAAAATAAAATCTTTAAAAAAAAAAAGGACACAAGGTTTCTAATAGCAAAATTCATAAAACTCCAGTGTCCATTAGTTGAAGAATGGATAAATGAAACGTTATATATCATACAATGGAATACTATATAATAGTTAAAAGGAACGAATTAGATGTAAATATACATAAATATGGACAGCCCTAAAAAAATAACAGAGTGAAAGAACGTTACAGAATGATACATAGAAAACAACTCATGTTCATTAAAAAACAAAATGAAACAGTACAATACTTACATTGCTTGTGAATACACAATTTTTTTTCAATGGACTGGGAGAATGCACAGCCAATTATGATAATAATTGCTTCTGGGGAGGAAGAAAGGGTAATGGGTCTCAGAGTAGGAGACACACAGATAAGTTCAACTTTTATTTGTATTATTTTATCTCTCTTTTTGAATGTTGGCATTTTTAAAAATTCTTTTCTTGTTGTTTTTCTTCTCTTCAAATCCCCCCGTACATAGTTGTATATTCTAGTTGTAGGTCCCTCTGGTTGTGGCATGTGGGACGCCGCCTCAGCGTGGCCTGATGAGCAGTGCCCTGTCGGCCCAGGATCCGAACCAGCGAAACCCTGGACCGCCAAAGCAGAGCGTGTGAACTTAACCACTAAGCCATGGGGCTGGCCCCTATTTTATTTTTTTAAAAAGTGAAGAAAACAGATCATGAGATCAATAGTCAATTTGGGGTTATGGGTATATAGCGTTTCTAATATTCTCTCTATTAAGTTTCACATGATAATTCCCATTTTAAGTAAACGAGATTCCTATAGAGATGTAAATATTACCCTGCAACTTTCTGTTGGCCCCAAAATAAAGTTGATTAGCGGCTGGCGGCCAGCGGCTCTGCTTCCTCAACCGGGGGTTTGCAGGTTCGCATCCTGGATGCAGACCTACACACCGTTCATCAAGCCACCTGTGGTGGCAACCTACATACAAAATAGAGGAAGACTGGCATAGATGTTAGCTCCGCGACAATCTTCCTCAAGCAAAAAGAGGAAGATTGGCCCTGGATATTAGTTCAGGGCCAATCTTCCTCACCAAAAATATTGAAAAAAAGAAAAAAAAGTTGACTGGCATTCTAGTACTCTGTGAGCCCACAGGTCATCCCAGCCCTATTCACCCGATAGATATAGCCGGCACGCCCGGGGGACCGTGTGAGCAGGGGCCACAGGCTTGCAAGGTGTCGGATCTCGATGTACAAATAACAGGATGTTGAAAATGAGTTAAGAAGCTGTAAGTTGGGGTGCAGCACAGTTAATAAAATGTATACCTAGGAGACAAGTAGGAGCTGGGAACGCAGGATGTGGGGTAGGAAAGAATACGAAGATGTGGGAAGTGGATCCTGCGGCGAGAGAGCCTAAGAAGCCGTTTGGGGGCCGTGGAGGTCCCGCAAGGCTTTTCAGCTCGCAGCCTCTGGAGCCTAAGCCGCGCGGCTACTTTCACGGCTCCTCGGAACGCGCTGTGCTACTCACTTCCTTGACGGCCACCCCTTCTCCCTTTCGGCCACTCACCTCCCCATCAACAACCCCCAACGCCCCTCACCCGGGACAATGGACCTTGAAGAGCCACCGCTGCCTCAGATCGCGGACCACAAACCCATTCTCCCGCCAATTCAGCCCTCTGACCTCCGCCTTCTGACCCGGAGCACCACTCTTCCGCCTTGTGAAGCCCGGGAACTCGTTCTGGAGTCTCAAGAATCCGCTGTTTCTGAAAAAGGACTCCTACCGAGGCAAAAAGGCATGTGCTCTAGCCCATAAAATACATTAGCGTGTTTTATGTATATTTTCACGCACTCCCAATCTCCTGTCGAGAGAACGGAATTTAAACTTCCAAGTCAGATCGAATGCATTCTGGGAAATGTAGTCCTTAGCCTCCACGCCTCAATCCTCGGAGCCCAGAGTGAGGGAGCGTCGCGAAAGTTGACGGCTTAGGGACCCTTCCCTTGGGCTCTCTAAAGGAGAGAGTTGGTGAAATATTTGCAATGAAAATAATACAAGCTCACTTCCTCATTTCCCAAGAACCTCCCCCGTCGAAGCTTGGAAGTGCTTGGGAACCGTCCCTCCTTGACCTTTAAGTGAGCAGCAGGTAGATGGTCTCTTAGTTCCTGTCAGGTCTCCGCCTGTCTTGGTGCCCCGCCCCCCGTGCCGGAGCCTGCGCAGCCAATTGGCTGGGAGGACTTGAGCGGCGGAAGCAGCTGGCTCGCGCGGGGTCTGGCGGAGGCGGGGGAGAGCTGTGAAGATGGCGGCGGTGGTGGAGGTGGAGGTTGGAGGAGGTGCTGCCGGCGAACGGGAGCTGGATGAGGTAAGAAGAGTTGAGAGTCGAGGAGAGGAGGTGCTCAGCCTGAAAGTGAAGGGAGGGCAGGGGAGGTATCGGGGGTGGGGGTCCTCGGAGAGACGGGATCCTCAGAGGAAAGGAGCCGACTGGGGGGCGGGTGCGCGGAGAGGGAAATCCTTAGGACCCTGGACTCCAGGACTCCGAGGCGGTCATGGGAGTAGAAGATTTGCAGTAACCTCAAGGGTGGAGATGGAGGACAGGGAAAGAAGCCAGGAGGCTGGGGGTGTTAAAATTTTGAGATTATTAGCTGGGGGTCCTAGGGTAGGACTAGGGCTGAGAGGTAGCTTGAGTTGGAGGGCGTGGACTTATGCGAGGGAGGGCCGGCTTTAACTGTGGGAAAGGACTCGGTCTAGGTTTGGAGTGGGGTTGGGGCGTTGGGGTTGGGGTCGGGGTCGCGGACCGAGGGAGTGCTAACCTAGTATTAGAGCTTTGAGTTATTTTTATGTAGGAGTTATCATTTATCCTTACATTCTAGAACTTTGTACATAATCTGTGTTCAGTAAAGTTTTGTCAGCGAACGAAAGAACGAATGGATGAATGAATGATTGTATACCGGAATTCACCCATTCACTCGTTTAACAAACATTATCACCTTTGTGCCGAGTGCTAAGGACACAGGGGCCCCTTGAAGAGCCCACAGTCTAGAGATGGGAGACACACAAGAAGACTAGTCGTTGTATCAGAGGTATAATGGTGGCACTGAGGCGAGGGGACCATTTCAGTGTGGGGTATGGAAGGCTTCTCAGAGGAGCTGAGTCTTAGAAAGATAAATGACTCTCTCCTTCTAGACTTATGAATCTTTGAGGGTGAGCTCCTTGAGGCTGTATGTTCCCTTTACCTATCTAATAGCCATTTAGCAACTGGTGTATTCAATTACCAGTGGTTCTTGAAGGAATCACTAGGAGGAAAGAGACGTTGAGTTTGAGGGGCGTGAAGGGACAGCGCTGAGAGAGAAGGTGAGACAGCGACGGGGAAAGATTCTGAGGCCACAGGTACATTCATAGCTGGGGGTGCTTGTGGGCTTGCGCATGACAGCATACGGACAGCCAGGAGGAATAGGAGGAGGGAGATTGATTGTCACGTTGGAACCAGTGGGATCAGAATCTTAGAGGCCCTAGCTGTGGGTAGGGTGGGTAGGGAGGATTGGGGCTGAGGCTCAGAGAAAGGGAGTAGAAGTAGATTTGAGAAGCAAAGACTATTGCTGGGTGGTGGGATGACTTGGAGGATTTGATTTATCTGATTGGGATCATTCAGGTGCAGGGAGGAGACTGAGAAACTAACAGGTGGTCAGAGCAAGGGGGGATTTTCAAAGAAACATTTTAGCCTCATACCGCCTACTCACTAGAAACTACAGGTGTTTGGATACCACTGTTGGTGAGGTGGGATGGTTGTGAAGGGGCTCCAAGGCCCCTTCCAGCTTTAAGTTTCTGTGATTACAATTGGCTGTGGTTCACTGGGATATATTTGAGAGCGTCTTGAAAAAGGTAACTACTGTATTGAAGTTATTACATATGGTTTGTTAGTCATGGGCTCTCCTTTGAGGAAGCCTGATTTCAGTTACATATCTTAGGGTTCACTGAGATAAAAAGCAAAAGTTTTGGAAGAGGAGAAAAGAACTTAAAGTTTTGATATAAAACATTTTTGATTTTTGCCTCTTAGCTTTTCTTCCCTTATTGTTTTAAGAATTTAAAAGCTTCCAGTAGCATAATACACTTCCAGAGTGTCGTGTCTAGAGGTCAACTTTATGTGTAACCACTAACATTCATCCCAGAAACTTTTGTTACTTGTTTCATTTACTGAGAAAGAATATAATCTGTTGTCTGCAAATTCTCTGTGGACTGGTTCTGTCCTTTTCTTTGTGTGTTTAAGAAAGTAATTCTGAGGGGCCGGCCCGGTGGCGCAGTGGTTAAGTGCACACGTTCCGCTTCGGCGGCCCAGGGTTTGCCAGTTTGGATCCTGGGTGTGGACATGGCACCGCTTGGCAAGCCATGCTGTGGCAGGTGTCCCACATATAAAGTAGAGGAAGATGGGCATGGATGTTAGCTCAGGGCCAGTCTTCCTCAGCAAAAACAGGAGGATTGGCAGCAGATGTTAGCTCAGGGCTAATCTTCCTCAAAAATAAAAAAGAAAGAAAGTAACTCTGTGAAGCTGGAACAGTCAGTCATCCCTTCAACCTCCAAAAACAAACAAACCCCAAAAAACCAGGAGTCTAGTCTGACAGACCTTAATGTCTGTGTGGGTTTCCTGCTAATGTCTCCCCAGCTGTTCCTTAGCAGCCTTAACTAGTGAAAGAGAAGGTGAAATCCATCTTTTAATTGGTAATTATGGGGGTCTATTGTGTGTTATGCACTGGGAATTGAAAAATGAGTAAGACAGGATCTCTACCAACTTAGAGTATAGTGAAAAGGTATGCAGATGGCCCATTACAATACTAGATAATTGCTGTAATGGAAGTGTGTTGACAAATTCAGTGGGGCACAAAAGACAAGCACTTGAGTCTGCTAGGGGGAGTCAACGAAGTCTTTATGATAGAGATGGATTTGAGCTGAACAATTAAAGGTTGGGTTTACAAAGAAGCAATGGTTTACATGTGGCATCACAGTTGCCTTCCTGTAGCACTTTCTGCTTGGTAGACTCTGCTGTGGAGCCCAGGTTCTGAAAGGGTCGTGGATAGCCTAGCTCGGATGCACTTGGTGCTCTTTGCCACTTCTTTGGAAAGATTGTGCATGCTGTGGTTTGTTCTTCAGAATATTGTATGTATGTTTCCAATATCAGATTCCATTAGTATGATAAGCAGCCAGGAATAGCAGCCATCAGTTCATTCATGTTGCTTTCCTCTTCTTTTGTCTTTTTCATTATTACTTTCTCTAGTAGTTGAGGTCTTTTAGGCTTTACTAACTGCTTCTGCTGTTTTGGAGAGGTGGATAGAGAAGGAGGCTTAGGAAAGAGCTACCGGTAGAAAAGGCTACTGTTTGTTGAGCCCTTACCATGAACCAGCTGCTTTTTAAAGCCCTTTCCCTACATTATCTCATTTATTACTAACGGCAGCCCTATGAGTTAAATGGTGTTAACTGCATGTTATAAATGAGACTGAGGCTAGAGAGGTTAAGTAACTTTTCCTAGGATTCCACAGTTTGTGAGTGGGGAACTGCAGATTCCAACCCAGGTCTGCCTGTGCTATACTGAACTTAGCCTGCGCTATACTGAGTACCTTGGTTCCATTTCTCACTCCATTATTTGTGCCTTGGGGGTAGGTAATTTAAAACTGTATGGTCTTAATTATCTTGTATGTGAAAATTGATACAGTACATTTGATAAGTGACTGTGATTCCAAATAGCCTTTTGAGTCTCACATTTGTGCGGTAAGTTTTATTAATATTCTCTGTTTGTGATAGAGGAAGTTGAGGTTCAGAGTATTTGAGACATGCATGCCGAGGGGCTGGTAACTACCAAGTCGTATTACTAAGATTTAAACCCATTTTTCTAGATGCCAAAGTGTTTGTTTTTCCTTTGTTAAAAGACCTAATCTGCAGACTCCTCTTACCAAAGTAAACTACCCCTTTCTTTATACACAAAAGTCTCATCTCCAAAACATGAAGCAGCATTTCATTCCTGAGAGGTTCAAAGTAGGGGTTAACTAAAGGAATATTGGTTTTTCTATACAGGTCTTTTAATTTACTGATAACTTGATTCTGCTGAACCCCTGGTCATGAGGAGCAGTCAGCTCAGTGGTAGTTAGGGAGGTGAGAGATGGTCTAGCCAGCTCAGGCTAGGTATTAAACAGCCTGTGACTGGCTAAGCTCACTTCTTTCTCTCAACTTGGAAAAGCACAGCTGCTTGAGGATATTAGTAGGATAAAGCATGGGTGCCAGCTAGGAGGCCCAGAAGCAGACCTCTTCCTGGAGCCGGTGAGTTCCTCCTCAAGGGGGTAGCTGGCCAACCCCTGAGAGGAATTGGAGGCATTGTTTTGGCACAGAGAGCTGGCTTGGGACCTAAGGTAGAAAAGCACTTCAACACCCAGTGAGGGCCAGCCAGCCTGCCTGGCCAGTGCCTGTAAATGCTGGATGTGTCTACTCTCAGCACTTGTTTATCTGCCAAAATGATGTAATATCATGCAGATCAGTGAGTAGTTTCCAGCTCAAGTTCAAAGCAAGTATCCCAGCCTACAACTAACCTGAGGTATTATTGCCTTAAGTGAGTAAATTCTCTCTTCTGGGCCCTGTTTTTATTCTTATTAAAAGAGGAGATTGGACTATTGGTGGTTTTTAAACCTTTATTTAGTCACACAATTCTTTATTCAAACAAAATCTCACGTCTAAGCCTTGTGGTTGGTCCTTACAGGAACTCAGAACCCCCTGGTCGTCTCAAGCCACACTTTGAAAATCAAGGAGTTTTCTCTTACTGCCCACTGATTGCGTGACCCTACTTTATGTTCCTCCAACCTCCTGTACTTCTCTTAGCCTTGCCCTACCCAACATTATTCTGTGTGTCTTCCCCACTAGACTGTTAGTACATGAGAGAGCAGAGTTTGTCTGTCTTGCTCATCGTCGTAATCCCTTCGCTCAGCATGGTGCCTGGTGTACAGAAGGCACCTAATAAGTGTTTGATAATTATTACTTTTGAGTAGCAGTAATAATGGCTACCATTTAGTGAATGTGATATGCCAGCTCCTCTACTTAGTAGGACATGCTTTTTTATTGAATACTTACAACATCATATGAGAACTGAACTATTGAACTAAATCATGTCTAAAGCTCTTTCTGGCTCTAACATGCTGTGCACTGTGTTTCTGATTACTGCCAGGTCTTTGTTGGTGCTGTCCTGTCTGCCTAGAATACCTTTCCTTTCCCTCTGTACCTTTCCAAATCCTACCTGTACTTTAAAGTTCTAGTCCAAAGCTCTCTTGGCTTCTAGAACTATTCTTTTTTTTTTTAAAGATTGGCACCTCAGCTAACAACTGTTGACAATCTTTTTTTTTTTTCCCTGCTTCAGCTCCCCAAATCCCCCCAGTAGATAGTTGTATATCTTAGTTGCAGGTCCTTCTAGTTGTGGCATGTGGGACGCTGCCTCATCGTGGCCTGATGAGTGATGCCATGTCTGCACCCAGGATCTGAACCCTGGGCCGCCGCAGTGGAGCGCGTGAACTTAACCACTCAGCCATGGGGCCGGTCCCTAGAACTATTCTGATCTATGCTGATATCTTCTTTCCCTGCCTTGTATGGTTCTCTCTGTGTTCATTTGTCAATTCATCAAACTTCTCTGAAGCACCTTGTGCATGCAGGGCATTGTGCTGTGCCTGATAATACCAGGATGGATCAGGTGTGATAATTGCCTTAAAGGAGTTCACAGCCTAGCATGGGTAGAGAAAGACTGATAAATAAATACAAAAATATGTCACAGGTGCTGTGATACTGGAGTAGGTGCAGTGGGTACATCAAGGAGGAAATGGCAATCCATGTCATAGCTCCTCTTCCCAGCTAGATTGGTAAAACCCCAGCAGGCAGGCTGTAGAAGTTGTCATCCCTTGCCTCTTCAGAGTAGTAATCACTGTTTTGTTTTGTTGTTTTTCCTCCTGTGGGTCTCTCCCTGTAGACATTTGATAAACGTTCCTTGTTTCCAGGGGTTTTCTTCTCTAGGGATTCTTGGTCAAAGCCAAGATCTTACTGAGGGATTGAGGCTTGTGTGACTAAAGTTTAATCTTGGATATCTGACCTTTTGTCTTTGTTTTTTTTTAAGGCATGTAAAATGAGTAGTAGCATAGTGTAGTGGGGAAAAAACTAGAGTGGTAAAGAATAAACCTAGGTTCTAGACTAGAAATAGCAGATTTGTTTTATCTCAGAGACAGCCAAATGTAAATAGATGCTTAGAAGTCTGTGTTGAGAAGGATTCTGAGGCCAGGGCTCAGCTGGAGAGTGTTGAGGGAGAGTGCTAAAGGTGAAATAATATAGAGTACTTACTCTGTGCCAGGTCCTGTGCTGAGTGTTTTATATGCATTATCTAATTTAATACCACAGCCTTACAAGGTAGATACTATTATGGTTATCCCCATTCCACAGATGTGGATACTGAGGCGTAGAAAATTTAAGTAACTTGCCCAATGTCAAGCAGGAGGGTAAGTGATAGAGGCTGGGGTTCAGATCCAAGATGACTCCAGCACCTGTGCTCTTAACGCCTCTGTGCAGTATGAGTACTATACACTCCCAGTACTGTCCTATTCTGGACATTTCTACTATGTAAGTGTGTGGCTTCGTTTACAGAGGTGATTTGATTGGGATCATGCTATTTGTCTGTCTCTCCTACGAGACTGAATTCTCCTTGAAAGGCTTATCCATCTTATATCCCTGGGGCCTGGCATAGAATATGAGTCAATAAATGTGTGAAGAACTCATGAAAGATTGCAACCTCTCTGTACCTCAGTTCTTCATCTGTGAAATGATAGATGTTGACTGGATGACCTTTTAGAGGTCTCTTGCAGCTTTGAAGGTCCTCAATTCCAGTGTTTTACTCTGCCTTGTGTTTCCTACACTTCTTATCAGGTACTCGGTAAATACTAGTGAGTGAATGAATGTAGGTATAATTATTGTTAATAATCTGTGCTAATAATATTGGCATGAGAGAAGAAGAAAATTATGATAGAGGAATTGTAGACAAAAAGGCCTACACATAACGTCCAATTTGGTAACCTTTGACATTTCATGCAGTCGGAGTTTCCTGCTCTGGCAGACAGTCTTTCCCATCTGGTTTCCCATTAAAACACCTCCCATCCCCAGCTCATTCTTGCTTTTTGCAAGTCACTTTTTGATTAACCTTATGACTTAATGACTCGTGTACTTCCAGAAGGAATTTAAGGTGTCATCTGGTCAATAAAGAGCGGGTAGGAGAGAGAAGAAGAAAAGATGAAGGGGAATGTTTTAACTCCTTGAGTGCAGGGACCATCTTTCTCTTTTCTGTACATTCCTCAGTGCTGGGCACATAGCAGACATCAATATATTTATTGAATAAATGAGAATGCTTGTAGAATAGGATTCTGCTCAAGGTTAAGGAAGTATTGAGTAAGGTTCAGTGGTTAACAAACACATTTGCTCTTCTGGCAATAACATACAGCACCTGACAGTGTTTGCTTATAAACTGCTTATGAAGCATTTCCATTTTGAATTAATGCCATATTGCTTGTTACCAGTGAGTCCTAGGCACAGACTCTGAGGACCTGCTTTCTGCCCTCATGGTACCCTGTAGAGATTTCTGTCAGCACTTACCATGTGTATTGTTTGTTTCCCGTACTGGACAGAGAACTCCTTGAGGGGACAGAAACACATCGTTTTTTATCCCAGTGTTCCCAATACCTAATCTCTCACAGGGGCTAGCTAGCATAGGGTAAATACTCAATGTTTATTAAACTTGAATCTTAAATCTAGTCCATCCACCCAGGTTGAACATCCCCAGCAAGTGACCACCCAGTCTATGTATAAACCCCTCTAATGATAGGGAGCTTATCATTCTGTGGTCAGCCTAGTCCCTCTTTGAATACCTCTGTTGCAGTATTCTTCAAATTAGGCTAGAATTCTTATTTCTGTGGCTTCAATTTTTTAGTCTTCCGTGTACCTTTTCCCAGATCCTGCTTCTTTGCATCTTGGACCCATGGAGGTGCATGCGCTTCTAGAGAATGCCTCTGGGGAGTATAGGCTTGGTCACCTGAAGCTATTTGGCCTCAAAGCTTACTCCATGAAAGCCAACCCAAGATAATCCATCTGCTGTCATTCTTATCTCTGTTTTATTTCTTTGTGCTTTCCCTTTTTGGAGTCATTTATTATCTCTTTGCTCCTCAGAGGAAAATCTGTAGGTAAACATAAACTCATTAGTTCTCTCTAAAGTGCAGCTTTCCCAAGGGGATGCTGAGTTATGGCCACGGGGCTTTTGGCTATGAGCAACTAGGAAGAGACTAGGGAAGGGAGAAGCAGAGAGCTAGAGGCAGAGAGCATGAGCCCTGCCAAGGTTTGTGTCGTCTCCACGCCCCCCCCCCCCCCCCCGTCCTTCCCCCTTCCCTGTAGGGTGTTCTCGATAACTGAATGCATACTGTTACTGAAGAGGCCTCCAGTGACATTTTACTCCCCATTGCTTATACGATTGAGCCTGACCTCTTCTGAGTCTGCCATTTAGCACACTGCAGAAACAGTCTTTTCTCCTTCTATTCTAATGATAACAATAACTTTTTAAGTGCATACTGCGTTCCAGGCACTATGCTAGGGATTTTACATGCATTAGCTCTTTTAATTGTATTTTAATACTATTATTATCTTCATTTTCCGGATGAGAAAAACAGGCACAGTGGAGTAGTTTATTCAAGGTTGCTTAGCTTGTAAGTGGACTTGGGATTTGAACCTGGTCATTTGACTCCACGATCTTTATTGCTGGTGTACTCTATAGCATGGATTCACTGTTTTCAAAATTCACCATGTATTTATTGAGTATTTAATTATGCCAGATACTTTATTTGGTCTTGGGAATTCATAAATGGATAAAGAGACTATTTCTGCTGCACAAGAGTTCATGGTCTGATGAGGAGGGGGACCCGTCAAGTGATAATGACAGTATAGTGTGATGAATAGAGGTACGTACAAGGTACCAGAGGTACATGGAAGGAGGAGTGCTTAAGTGTGTTTGGGAGAGTTAGGGAAGACTTCAGAGAGGATATGACGTTGGCTGGATTCTTAATGGAGGGGTAAAAGTTGACCACATGGATAGGAGGCCAGTTTAGGCCAAGGTAAAAAGCGTATATGTGAAGGAATGGAGGCATGAAATCTCTAATTTCTTAAGCATACTGTTCTCTACTAATAAAACATTTATTGATAACTGCTTGCTTTGTGCAAGGCACTGTGTTAAGTGCTTGGGTTTAGAGAAAAGATACTAAATCATGTTTCTCGCCTTCAGAGAGCTTACAGTTCAGTTAGAAAAACAGGACATGTAGTCTGGTTGGGAAGGTAATGGCTGTAATCATAAAATAAGTAGTAGTAAATACCTTATCAGTAGAAAAAACAAGGTACTATTGGGGAAGTAAATCCCTTTTCCTTGGTATGGTTAGGAAAGACTTCATGGAGAAGGAGCCATCTGAGCTGGGCTTAATGGAGAGAGCATAAGGAATAAAGGCCCCAAGTAAATGTGAGAAAGAAGGATGTATTTGGGGATCCGCAGGTCAGAGGCTTAAGTGCTATATCTGGAAACATAGGTGGGGGCCAACGTGAGGTTGACTGAATGCCAGGCTGAGGGGTTAAGATATGTTTATTCATTCCTTCAGTCATCAATTATTGAGTGCTTATATGTGCCATATACTGTGCTGCAGACACAAAGATGAAGACATGGATCCTGCTCTCAGGGGCCTAATAGTCATGTAGGGGAAGATAGACATGGAAACAAATAACTGAAGGATAGTGTGTGTGTTATGTACTGCGGTGATGCAAAGGAGGGGTGATTAACTGCTTGAGAGAGTCATTAAAAACTGAGAAGATGCTTGAATTGGTTCTTGAAGATTGTTTGAGTTCACTAGATAGTAAAAGTTTGTGAGGTAGGAAGAGTGGTCCAGCAAAATGAAAAGATATGCAAAGGCTTGGAGGCATTAAACAGCATAGAATATTCTGGGAACTGTAAGAATTGGAGTGTAGGTTAAATGTAGGGGATAGCAATGAATGATAAGGTTGGAGAGGCCTTTTTAACAACATGCTAAGAAGCTTGGGCTTGTGACATATTCAGATCTGTGTCTAAGAATGATCAAGTCTGGTAGAAGTATGAGTTATTTTTGGAAGGATCAAGTTGGGGAAAGAGAAGAAATTAGTTGGGAATACTGTGGTTGTCTAAGAGTGAGATGATGAAGATCCGAGCATGAGCAAAGGCAGTGAGGATGGAGAAAAGTGAGCAGCTATAAAAATATTAAATAGCAGTGCTTCCAGTTATGTTTTTGCCCCTTTCCATTCCTCTCCCTTATTCACTCACTCACACATTCATCAAGCATTTATTAAGTATGTAATCTGTATTGTTTATTCATTCTTCTTCAAATACTTGTGACTTCAATATGTCAGGCATTTTTCTAGGTCCCAGAAATTCAGCAATGAAGGAGACAATCAAGGTTTTTGCTCTTGTGAACTTTACTTTCTAATTGGGGCACACAGATGACAAGTAATGATTAAGGTAACTCCAAATGGTGGTACATGCTCTGAGGAAAGTGGGGTGATGTGGTAGAGAATGACTGGAGGAGAGGTGCTACTTTAAATAGAGGGGTTAGGGAAAGCCTCTGAGGAGGTGATATTTGAATCAAGACCTGAATGAAGAAGACCTAGCAATTTGAAGGTTTGGAAGCAGACGTGTCAAGAGGAGGGAGAAGCAAGTACATATTGGTGGGAATGAGTTAGGCGTGTCTTGGAAACAAAAAGAAGGCCAGTGTGACTGAATCATAGTGAGCAAGGGAAAAATAGTACCATCTGAGGTCAAGGAGTTTGGCACAGTCAGATCTGTAAGGCCTTGTAGATGCTGCTAAATATGTTGAATTTTATTGAGAGTACAATGAAAAGATTTTGGATGGTTTTAAAAATGAGAGTCAGGTGAGCTGATTTGCATTTTTGTTTGTTTGTTTGTTTGTTTGTTTTTTGAGGAAGATTAGCCATCAGCTAACTACTGCCAGTCCTCCTCTTTTTGCTGAGGAAGCCTGGCTCTGAGCTAACATCCGTGCCCATCTTCCTCTAGTTTATACGTGGGACACCTACCACAGCATGGCTGCCAAGCAGTGCCATGTCCGCACCCGGGATCCGAACCAGCGAACCCCGGGCCGCCGAGAAGCGAGAAGCGGAACGTGCGAACTTAACCGCTGTGCCACCGGGCCGGCCCCGTGCTGATTTGCATTTTTACAGTCTTTTTTTCTGCTTTGAGGAGAATGGATTGTAGGCGGGCGTTCAAGGAGAGCAGTTAGGAGACTATTACAGTAGTCCAGGTAAGAAGTGATAGTGTTGGAGTTGTGAGGGGTGGGCGAGTAGCAGAGATGATGGAGAAAAGTGGATGAGTTTAGAATATGTTTTGAAGTGGAGGCTACAGGACTTGCTGGTGGATTGGATATGGGATGTAAGGGAAAGAAAATAATGAAGCTTGACTTTCAGCTTTTGGATTAGTTTTGCTTTGACTTGAATAATTGACAACACCATGGTTGATGGTAATGTGAAGGTACCGTGAACTGAACAAAAATGACCAGGGGAGAAATTTTTTGGGGGGAGGGAGGAAATGTGAAAAATTCTATTTGGCTGTGTTAAGTTTGAGATGGCAATGAAACATCTAAGTGGTAGTGTTAATTAGACAGTTGGAAATAAGAACTTAGAGCTCAGGGGAGAGGTCTGGACATTGGTCTGGGACTCTGAAGATCTGGCTTTTTATCCTAGCTCTATGACACAGTTGTTACCTAAGGCAAGTCTGTAAGTCACCTGGGTTGCAATGTAGTCAGCGTAAAGAATAATGAAGTTATTTGTTATGCCAGCCTCATGCGTATGCTGGGAGAATCCTGTTTGTTTGTTTATCCATTCATCAACCATACACTGAGCATTTACCAGGCACTGTTTTAGATGTGAAGAATAACAAAGAAATGGGCCTGCTCTCAGGCTTCTCATAGTCTAGTGGAAGAGTTAGTCAGATGAACAGATGTGACAAATGCTGTAATACAAAAGCACAGAGATCCCTGGGAGCACAGAAAATGGTGGGCAGGGGATCAGGAAAGGCTCCCCAGAAGTGGCACTTTAGCTGGTCTGAAAGATGACTGGAAATTAACCAGCTAAAAAAAGAAGGGAAGGGCCCTCTAGGCAGGGGGAGCAACATGTGCAAGGTGGGAGGTGAGAGAGAGAATGGCACTGTCAGGGAAGTGTATGTGGTTTAGTATTATGGAGCATCAGAGTAGAAGTGGGGAGTAATGAGAAAGTAGGGAGACTAGGGAGGGAGGCAGGTGTGAGATCACATAAAGCCTTATATACTGTGCTAAGGAGTTTGGGTTTTTATGTGTAGTGGATGATTAGCTATGGGAGAATTTTAAGCACTTAGGTGAGTGACATGGATCAGATTTGCATTTTAGAAGATCACTCTGGGGACAGAAATGGAGAAGGAATTAAAGAGGCAGGGAAGACTTGCTTTAATCCAGGCAGGTGTGGCTTCCAGATTTATCTAATTCCAAAGTGCATCTATTTTCTGGTGTGTTATACATAGTAGGGGAGCATATGTTAAGTGCCAGAGGATTGGGGGAGCAGAGGAAGGTAAAACTGGAAAGGCAGACTGGGGTCAGATCGTGGCCTTGTGTGGTCACAGGAGCTCACTTTCAGTGCTCTCATGGAGGGCATCGTGTAGCCTACTGTGGAGTTCTTTCTTTTTCTTATAGGCAGCATTGAGACATCAGAAGATTTTGAACTTGGGAAACATAGTGACTGGCAAGAAGGGCGTGAGGTTGAAGGGCCTGAATTGAGTTTGTAGCTTGAGTAATAGAAAGGAAGGAAGAGGTGGAAGAGACATCTCCTGCCGTACTGACCTCTGCCTTTTGGTACAACCAGCCACGTTCTTTAGTTTTTTTCCTCCTCGAAGCTTCCTTCGGTCCTAGTTGTATGCTGTGTTAAGTTTGGAAAGTATTTACTGCTGGCTATTAATGATTATGTAAGGTTTCATGTTACTATTTCTCTTATGAGAAAGAGCTACTTTCTAACTTAGTAGACACAAAGGATGGAGGACCTTTGTCAGCTCTATGTCTCTGATGTGGTCCTGATGCCAACCTTTCTCTTCTCTTTGGATCAAGTTCTGAGTTCCTTAAGGAGAAGAAAGGGCACTTTGAGCAGAGCCGAAGTGGATGACCGTAGCTTGTGATTCTGTCATGTGCTTGATATCTCTCACTGGCTAAAGGAATGGAGGGAGGGGGCCAGTTTTCTAAGTGATGGGGCATTTTGATAGCTACCTCTGAGTGTGGGCCACTGAAGGAATGACTTACACAGATTATACTTCTTCTCAGAGAGCAGCAGCTGTCTCAGGGGTATCTGGTAGTAGCCAATATAAAGTAAGTTCTGTTGGTTTCAGATGGCTTTCCCGGTTCCTCTGGATTTTTTGGCAGCATCATCCACACTGTTTGTTCAGGAGAGAATTACGCAGTCTCTGTGTATTTCCAGAGCACGTGCTTTGTGTCTAGGTGTGAAGTGTGAGGGGGATGCTGAACATTAAGGCATTATCCTCATCATCAGAACAGTTAACAAGGGGCTGTCGCGGTGGCACAGCAATTAAGTGCGCACATTCCGCTTCGGCGGCCTGGGGTCCGCTGGTTCGGATCCTGGGTACGGACATGACACCGCTCATCAAGCCATGCTATGGTAGGCGTCCCACATATAAAGTAGAGGAAGATGGGCACGGATGTTAGCTCAGGGCCAGTCTTCCTCAGCAAAAAGAGGAGGATTGGCAGCAGATGTTAGCTCAGGGCCGATCTTCCTCAAAAAAAGCAGTTAACATTATGTAACATCAATCTGACATTTATTGAACACATACAATGTGTCAGATTACCTGCTAGTTCTTTGAAACACAAAGATGAATAAGATATAAATGATCCTCAGACCACTTTACACCCAGTAGGATTCCTAAATGGGAGAAAATATTTGCAAATCATGTGTCTGATGATGAGGGACTTTATATTCAGAATATATAAAGAACTCTTACAACTCAACAAGAAAAAGTTAACCCAATAAAAAATGGACAATCTGGGGGCTGGCCCCGTGGCCAAGTGGTTAAGTTCACACGCTCCGCTGGAGGTGGCCCAGTGTTTCGTTGGTTCGAATCCTGGGCGTGGACATGGCACTGCTCATCAAACCACGCTGAGGCAGCGTCCCACATGCCACAACTAGAAGGACCCACAACGAAGAACATACAACTATGTACCGGGGGGCTTTGGGGAGAAAAAAGGAAAAAAATAAAAAAATCTTTAAAAAAAAAAGGACAATCTGAATAGACTTTTCTCCAGAGAAAATGTACAAATGGCCAATAAACACGTGAAAAGATGTTCAACATAATTAGCCATCAGAGAAGTGCAAATCAAAACCACAGTGATACCACTTCATACCCACTATGATGCTATAATAAAAAAGACACAATAACAAGTATTGAGGATGTGGAGAAATTGGAACCCTCATACACTGCTATCAGAAATGTAAAATGGTGCAACTGTTGTGGAAAACAGTCTGGCAGTTCCTCAAAAGGTTAAGCATAGAGTTGCTGTGTGACAACCCAGTGATTCCTCCCCTAGGTATATACTCAAGAAATAAAAACGTATGTCCACACAAAATCTTATACATAAATATAGCAATATTCATAATAGCCAAAAAGTAGAAGCAACCCAAATGTCTATCAACTGATAAATGGATAAATAAAATGTATATCCATATAGTGGAATATTATTAGGCAAGAAAAAGGGATGAACTACTGATACATGCTATAACATGGATATTCCTGGAAAAACATTATGCTATGTGAAAAGCCAGTCAAAAAAGACCCCATGTTGTATGACTTCATTTATATGAAAGGTCTAGAAAAGGCAAATCTACAGAGATGTAAAGTAGATTACTGGTTGCCTAGGTCTAGGAATGGGGAGTTGGCAAATGAGCATGGGGTTTCTTTTTAAGTGATAAAAATGATTTAAAATAAAATAGTTGCACAACTCTGTAAATTTGCAAACAATAAGTGAATTACCCACCTAAAATGGATGCTCTACTTCAACAAAGCTTTAAGAAAAAGAAAGGATCCTTGGCTTCAAGATGATTAGAGTCTGGTGATAGAAACAGACTCAGAAACAAGTATAAAAAGTAATAAATGTGACGGAGGCATGTGCAAAGTGCAAATTTCTATGGGAGAATAGAGGAGGAAAGGAATTACTCCGCTTGAGGAGATCTAATAGACTGTAAGCTCCTTGGGAGTGAGAGCTGTTATTTATTTATTGTTGTATCCCCAGTCTACAGCTTAACATAGGATCAGTTAACAGTTGTTGAATGGATGTGTGAATGAATAAAGTTGGAGAGTGTCTCATACAGTGGGTGTTATTTGAGCTGCATCTTCAAGAGTGAAAAAAGAACTAGACTGTGAAGGTGAGGAAAGAATTCTAGGGAGAGAGGACAGCAGCAGCCAAAGCACCGAGGGATAAAAGGGAAAAGCATTTTAGAGTGGTAGGTGGTTCCTTGTGGCTGCAGTAAAAGCCATTTGGTGGAGAATGGTGAGATAAGTAGCTGGTTCGAGCAGATTATGAAGTACCTTGTGTATCAAACAAAGGAGTTTGGACTTTAATCCAAAGGCAATAGAAAGTTCTCAAAGTTTGTCAAATTAGGGTGCCAATGTGGTCAGATGTCTGTCTGATAAAGATCACTGTGGCTGCTCCTATGTTATGAATCTGTTCTGGCAAGATGAGAGTCAGGGAGATCACCTTGGAGGTCACTGCAGGAGTTTAGAAGAGAGCAAAGATAAAAGTCTGAACTGAGGAGGTGTGGCAATGAAAAATTCAAGGGAGATTTTATAGGTGGGTAGATGTGATCAGCACACGAATAGTCCAGATGGTAAAGGCTTTAGGAAATCATAGAAAGGATAGTTCGGTTCTGGAAGAGTTTCTGGAGGAGGTGACATCTGGGTTGGGTCTTTAAGGATGGAGTGCATGTAGGAAAGAGTGAGAGAGGATGGCCAGGTATGGAGGAAGCCAGTCTGAGAAACATGAATTTGTTGGGATAGGAATTGAAGAACCAAAGAAGCAAAAGTTAAGTGCCCCCAAATTTGATAATTGTTCAATGGAAGAGAGGTCATTAAACTATTCCTTTTACTTTTGTATATATTTGAAAAGTTTCATTAAAAAAGCTTTCCAACTCAGCTGGCCTGGAGGATGTGCTTTCTGGTGATGGCAGGAGGGGTGGGGGTGGAGGGCAGACAGCAGTGGCAGCAATTCTTACAACCAGCATCTACTTTCGCTTCACCGTCCAGAGTGTGCCGTCCACGTTAGGCCTTACAGTTTGGCTAAGCATATCTAATGTCTGCAGGATCCCCAGCTGATTTATGAGATCTGAAAAGTGAGGTAGTTCCACTTTGATTTATTGGCTTTAAATTCTTGGCAAGGCTCTAGGGAGTTGGAGAAGAATGTGAATGGGAGGAGAATGGGGAGCTACAAGTATGGGTAGCCTGTGAACCTTTGACTTCACTTGTTATCCTAATCACCCAACAGACCACAGTACCTGTCCCGACAAGATAGAGGCAGCCAGCCTGGTTGTTGTGCTGTATTCATAGCAGGTTCAGGAGCTAGCTAATCTCTCCTTTCTCTGGGCTTACACAGCATTTTGTTTATGTCATTGGTTATCCTTGTCATATTGTGTTTAATAATCTGCCTCCCCCTACCCTCTGGACTGTGAATGCCTCAAGAGCAAAGGTTGGACTTATACATCTCTAATGTTTTGTAAAAAGTGAAGTCTCTAGCTACATGGTTGATCAGTCTCTAACTTGGAAGGATCAGCTGAGACCTCTGAAATGCCAGTTGCTCTGGTGGATGGGCACATCTTCCACAGTTTAGGACCCCTTTGCAATTAGCAGCTACTTGAAGCCCGGGCGAGAGGCCATCCCCTGAGTGATGGGTATTCCTGATGCATGCATATGGTAGTCACTTAGTAAATTTTCATTGATTTAATTTGATAGCCTCCTGTTATATCACACCTCACCACATTGGAGGCATTTTGCTTCTACTTCTGTGGTAACTAAGGAAACCGTGGCAGTTTGGAAAGCCAGAATATTATAGCTGACTCCAAAGCTTTGGAGTTAGTCAGATTTGATATGAATTATTACAGCATTTTAGCTTTAAGGGACCTTGAAAATCACCTAAGCCAGTCCCCTCATTTTATATATGGGGAAACTGAGGCATAGAGAGGCGTGCCCTATTCATTGACATATAGCAAGTAAATAGCTACACCAGATTAGGACCTCCAACTGTTTTTCTCTTCACTGAGAAAGGTAGTTGTTGCCCTGAAGCCATTTCTTGGGGTAAAAAGTGGGAATGAGATAAAACCCAAGGAAATAAGACATACTACGTGGCCTAAGTTTCACTCTCCATTTTGCCCAGCGTGTTCTCGTCGTGTTGGAAACCTTTTGGGGAAACCAGAGTGTCCATGTGTAGCCTCCTTTTTCATTCTTTCTTCTCTTAGCCTGCTTTATTTTTCTTTATAACCCTGCTACCAGAAATTATTTTATATATATGAATATATGCTTATTTACGTTTATTATCTGTCTTCTGCTTTAGAAGGTAAGTTTTATAAGGGAGGAGACTTTGTTTTATGCCTGTCTTATGATCGAATGCATGAATTAGTGAATGAACAAACAAGTATTTATTGGCTACCTTCAAGATGCCTGGCACATGCTTTCCATGATTTTGGTGTTTGTAGGTCAATGACATATCTGTTTCTTTGTTTGGGTTTGATCATTCATGAATGTATCTAAACCCATGTTGAACACAACAGATATTATTGTCAAGTGATTGCGCAGTGACTTTATAGTGCTCGTATGAGTAGAGTGAGTTTCACTTTTTTGTGGATTTAGGCAGTGTGAGATCTAGTGTGAACCTAAGCCTCATGCTGTTTGATCGGAAAGGCCCAGTAGGAAGGAGAATCTCAGAAGCAGGAGAGCAAAGTGACTTGGCAGCTAGAGAGAGAAAACTTCATCCGTAGCTGTAGGGAGAGGAGACAGCAGGACCGAGGGCTGACTTATCCATTAGGCACAGTAAGCACCGTGCCCAGGGACCCACAAAAATGTTTTAATTTCTTTTAATCAAAAGTAAAAACTGGATATGATTCAGCTTGGATTATACATCTTTATACCAATGCAGTCATAAAATATATTAAGTATTTTATTTATTTATTTATTTATTTTTGAGGAAGATTAGCCCTGAGCTAATTGCTGCCAATCCTCCTCTTTTTGCTGAGGAAGACTGGCCCTGAGCTAACACCCATGCCCATCTTCCTCTCCTTTATATGTGGGACGCCTACCACAGCATGGTGTGCCAAGTGGTGCCATGTCTGCACCTGGGATCTGAGCTGGTGAACCCCTAGCTGCCGAAGAGGAATATATGAACTTAACTGCTGCATCACCAGGCCGGCCCCTAAGTATTTTTTTAATGAAGGAAGTGGCCCATAAAGGCAAAAGTACCTAGGGCCCACAAAAGTCATAATGTGACCCTAGCAGGACCTTGTGACTAGTCATTGGCTTGGCCATTTGAGACCCTAAACCCTGACTGACTTCTCCTTTAAGGTCTGTGACCCTCTCCTCACTGCTCCTGCCCCTGTCCTCAGTAACCATGATCTTCAGTGAGTCATTTCTCTCCTTTATATGTCATCTGTACCTTCTATAACATAGAAATGATTGTGCTCCCTGGGCTGAAAATCCGTGCTTTTAAAACAGCCTAATTATTTTATTTTTTATCTGTCTTCTCAAGGGTGAGAAAAAAGTCTGGTTTATCTCTGTATCTCCCTGCTAGCCTAGGATCTGCACATGTAGAACAGGAGTACCTTAAATGAATAAGTACCTTACATGAGTAAATGAATGAGTGAATGAATAAATGTATCAAACCTCACAGATAGCTTCAGAGGATTTATTTATTTATGGTATTATATATAGTATATATATATAGTATAGTATATAGTATTATATATATATAGTATATATATATAGTATAGTATAGTATATAGTATTATATATGGTATTA